>NC_054535.1:2051270-2351270 GCF_017654505.1 Polyodon spathula
ATGGAACTCCAGATGATTCTCGTTCTGTCTGTTTTTGTCTGTTTCATGTTCTATGGAACTCCGGATGGCTCTCTTTTGTCTGTTTCTATCTGTTTCATGTACTATGGAACTCCGGATGGCTCTCGTTCTGTCTGTTTCTATCTGTTTCATGTTCTATGGAACTCAGATGGCTCCCGTTCTGTCTGTTTCTATCTGTTTCATGTTCTGTGGAACTCCGGATGGCTCTCGTTCTGTCTGTTTCTGTCTGTTGCCTGTTCTATGGAACTCCGGATGGCTCTGTTTTTTCTGTTTCTATCTGTTTCATGTACTATGGAACTCCGGATGGCTCTCGTTCTGTCTGTTTCTATCTGTTTCATGTTCTATGGAACTCAGATGGCTCCCGTTCTGTCTGTTTCTATCTGTTTCATGTTCTGTGGAACTCCGGATGGCTCTCGTTCTGTCTGTTTCTGTCTGTTTCACGTTCTATGGCACTCAAATGGCTCTTGTTCTGTCTGTTTCTGTCTGTTGCGTGTTCTATGGAACTCCGGATGGCTCTCGTTTTGTGTTTCTATCTGTTTCATGTTCTATGGAACTCCGGATGGCTCTCTTTTGTCTGTTTCTATCTGTTTCATGTTCTATGGAACTCCGGATGGCTCTCTTTTGTCTGTTTCTATCTGTTTCATGTTCTATGGAACTCCGGATGGCTCTCTTTTGTCTGTTTCTATCTGTTTCATGTTCTATGGAACACCGGATGGCTCCCGTTCTGTCTGTTTCTATCTGTTTCTTGTTCTATGGAACTCCGGATGGCTCTCGTTTTGTCTGTTTCTGTCTGTTTCATGTTCTGTGGAACTCCTGATGGCTCTCGTTCTGTCTGTTTCTGTCTGTTTCACGTTCTATGGCACTCAAATGGCTCTCGTTCTGTCTGTTTCTATCTGTTTCATGTTCTATGGAACTCCGGATGGCTCTCGTTCTGTCTGTTTCTGTCTGTTTCATGTTCTGTGGAACTCCTGATGGCTCCCGTTCTGTCTGTTTCTGTCTGTTTAATGTTCTATAGAACTCCATATGGCTCCGGTTCTGTCTTTTTTGACCGAAATGATGCATTGCAGTTGGAGATTTAATTATCCTAATGCTCAGAGCGCCTTTACTTAATTAACACAGTAACTCGCTATTTCCAACATGCATACTGTAGTTTTTTTTTTCTTCCACATTTCTGCTTCTTGGCAAGAGACATGACTTTGTAAGAAGCTTTATTAGTACATGTCTGTGCTTTATCACTGATACCTGTGTAGAACAGAGGAAGGTGAGTATTTTATTACAGAACACTGATTCATTATGGTTGTTGGGGGTTACATGGTCAATACATGTCCCAATGTAAATTCCTGGAAAGAACTGATTTACAGATTACACAACTCCTGTTTTAATGTGTATAGTAACTGTAAGGGATTCATGAATGATCTGCAGATGGGTGCACTGTATCTCATGCCATTATTTTTGTAACAAAGATATGGAATGAAAAGGTAATTTACCATAATAAATAACATGACCAAATTGTTAAATAATAATGCAAATAAGTTTCCAAATTATGCCGTAAAAATAGATTTAGTTTTGTTTTTTAAATCTTAATTCATAACAGGACTGGAAAATGAATTGAAAATCATGTTTTTATCACACAGCTTGGGAAGCAGACTTTATTACAGTAGATCTCTGTAGCCTTACCAAACATGTATTAGTCTATTGTGTCATTCTCTGGGTCTGCAGTGGTAATGCAAAACTCTTCAAACCTTTAGCTACTCTTTCCAGCTTTATTTTACCTGCCTACTATACTATTAACATTGATCAATTACATGATCTAATACTCCATGTATGATGTCTTCAGTATAATTCAATTACAGAGCTGCACTGCTCAGCAGTGTGTACCAGCAGTAAAGCTTTTTAATCAGTGGACTGTTTTGATGGAAGTTTCTGACCTTGGGTGTGCTTTGGCCTTCTTTTCTTCTCAAAGAACAAGTTTCAAGATGAATCAGTTTGAGAGCTAACCATGGCTTCAGAAATGACTGCACTTTAAAAATTCAATATGACTGTGTGACACAATGGCTCGTGTGGTAATGTCAGACCAAGAACTGAATGGACTGTTCAGTGAATGTGAATGAATGCACTGATGCACTGGTTTATTGTAAAATGAATGGTTTTAACAAAACGGAAAGACAGAA
Organism: Polyodon spathula; assembly: GCF_017654505.1. NCBI lineage: Eukaryota > Metazoa > Chordata > Actinopteri > Acipenseriformes > Polyodontidae > Polyodon > Polyodon spathula. Next base: position 2,053,460 of record NC_054535.1, read on the forward strand.
CAAACAAAATAGCGCGGTGGCCAAAACAAGTAGACAGACAAACAAATGGTGAACGAACCCAAACAGAGCAGCAATTGTTATTATAATTTATCTTCTCTCTCTCTCTCTCTCTCTCTCTCTCTCTCTCTCTCTCTCTCTCTCTCTCTCTCTCTCTCTCTCTCTCTCCCTTACCTCCTCACACCCGACCCCGAGTGAGTGATCTGTGCATCTATATATACAGCTGTGCCGGGATTCAATTACTAATTAATCACTCACTTGAATCCCAGCATGTGAACTCATTTGTGCAATCCCTGTGTTCACATAGTAATACACACTTTACCTGCACATGAAGTGATTGTGCAATCCCTGTGCCTAAATACAAATGTACATTTTAAATTACCCGTGCTACATAGCCCAATTGATACCCCTGCACCAATACATCCACACCAACAATAACACACCACCTACAACATAAAACACAAAATACCCACAGAGGCGGGGCACCCTGCCGCAGACTGATTTATTTTTTATATTGTTTTGATGGTTTTGTTCATAAATACACTGTGAGAAGGTAAAAAGCCAGAATAATGAGATTAACAGTTTAACAAGCAAACACTGCAACATTTCATTGACTGATGCACTTCTACATTGAAATACCCAACCACACTGAGATAATTAAAGTTTCCAGTGACTCCTAGTGAAAGAATAGGTAGGGCTCGAATCCCACTCACGGCAAGCTGACGATCTTGGTCAGCCTTTGAATTCCTGGGAGGTTCAGTAGGGCCGTCGGCAGGGACATGTTTGCCTCATTTTGCTTCAATGACCTTTACTGGTCTGGCACCCAGCAAGACCATGTGGCGACTTCCCAGGATGGGCTCTATCCTGCAGGGTTCAGTAGCTTGTACAGCAAAATGGAGGTTGCCTGTTGCTCTTCGGTCCTCCTGAAAAACATCTGTCAGGAACTGGACTTCAACACTAACCATTTTCTTTCTTTAAATACATTTTCTTCCACTGGGGACATCATTCTTTCTTTAAACACCCTGGTCACAGATGCGTTCTGGTTTGCACCTCATGCATCATTAACATATTAGTAACATTTAGTGAGAGAATTTGCATAATTAGCATCCTGCATGCTCACAGTGCAACACAAGCCGAAATTGGTGCAAAGTAGAGTGCAAAGGAACTTTGCTCTAGTGGTTGGTGGATGTAAGTCATAACCTGGCATTATGTGTTCGTCCCTGTAACAGGGGACTCTTCTGCACAGCTGAAGGAACTAAAGAGATGATGTGGATGCGTGATCGCTGTGTGATTGACAGAGACCAAGACTGGAAGGTTGGGATTGACACACCCCGCAGGCGTGCAGGTTTATTTACATAGATGCACAGACAAACATACAGGAACCCCGCGTGACGCTACCAGCAATGGTAGTTCTTGTGGGGCATACAGCCCGGCGTACAAAAGGCAAAATAAACAAAAACTACAAACAAAAAGTGCTGTGAAGACAGCTTGTGCTACTCCACTAACAAACAGAGGAATGCTTCCACGCCTGTCTGCTATACTGGGTGGGATCTACTGTCCTGAAACTGACTCCCTGTTTAATTTGATATAGCACCCTTCACACCATGGGGTCTCAGGGTGCGCTGTAATCTGAAAAAACAAAATCAGGAACATAGTAATAACAATAATAATGAAACAAGAAAACAATAACAGTCAATTCAACAATACATTCAAAACAGGTAAAATACAAACAAAAAACAGTTCCTAAGGTCATAAAAACACTAATTAAAAGTTTTAAGAACAAGTTCACAAGATCACTATAAAAAAGCTGCCGAGAACAAATGTGTGGATTTAAAATTCAACACTGATGTGGAATGCAGCCAGGCAGAGCGTTCCAGAGAGAAGGGGCAACTCAGCTAAAACTAAGCCTACCAAGAGTAAAACGTCCTGGAACCAAAGGCCTTAGAAGTCCAGAGTTTGACGATCTAAGCTGTCTTCCAGGGATGTAAGGGCTGAGAAGGTCCGTAATGTAACTAGGACCCTGACCATGTAAAGCCTTGTAGGTCAGCAACAGAATCTTGAAGGCAAGACGAGAGTGAACAGGAAGCCAGTGCAAACGCATAAGGACCGGGGTGATGTGTTCTATCCACCTATTGCCTGTCAATCTTTGCAGCATCTGAAGATGATTCAGAGAACGAGTTGGATGAACAGCAAAACGAGCATTGCAGTAATCCTTTCAAGAGCTTACAAAAGCATGCGCGAGGATCTCTGCATCCCTGGGAGACAGAAAAGGACAGTAGAAATATGGTTTTCAAATGATAGCCTAGGGGTTAGATGGACAGCTAAACTGCAGACAACCAAAGAGGCGCCAACAGTAAAATCCCCAAACGAGCAAGAAAACCTACAAAAGGAATAGTGTACTGTGTGACGTTCTAAAAAAAGTTGAAATGTTTCCATTATATTATTTTGTGAGAGATGAGAGAGCAACTGGACGGTAACAGCTCACTCAAGTAGCTGAGCCAGAAAAGGGAGATTAGATATAGGACGAAAGTGCCGGATCCAGCTAAGCTTTTTTTAGAATTGGTTTAACAATGGCTTGCTTTAGTGCAGTAGGTACAAAGCCTCTGGGAAGTGACAGATTAATGATATTAGTACTGGAATGGGACAGAGTAATCAGCACAAAGTTTAACAGTACTAATTGGCCACAGGTCAATAGCACAGGCGGAATCTCTTGTGAAATGGAAAAAGACCAGAGAATGAAAGAGTGCAAAAGGTACAATACACTGGAGAGTCCCACCAGAGAGGGGGGATACCTTGTAATCAGCCCTATTTATAGAGAGCACTGCAACAGCTTATTCAATATAACCAAGTCCGATAATCCCCCAATTTTGAAACTCTGAGATTGCCCAAGCTTCATTCGTCTTCTCTTTGTACAGCTCTGTCTTCAGTTTGCTCTGATCTCTGGGTTAAAGTAGACCTGTGTATCATCTTGTCTGTTAATCACACAAACATTTTAGCAGTGAAGGGTTACAAATGTGTTCTGGGGTTAAGCTATCTAGAATGACCACACAATATTGCTGTTAATTGGAAATGCAAGCACTATTACAAGGAAATGGTGATTGCAAGAGATTCTGGTCCTGGGTATATATTATACATAGCCCGCCTGCTTTAGAGAGTAATTGAAGCAAACTGTTGCTTTGGGTTATAAAAGTCATGCAGAGTGTGATGCAATGCCTGCAGCCATTTCTGCACAACTGAAGGGATTTTCCTGTAGCATGCTAACGTGTAATCACTGTTTGTTTTCTTACAGCTTTGGATTCTGTCAGAGTGACTTGTAACTATACTGTGTTTACATGTATATCCAGGGTTATATTGCATAATAGAGAGAGGGGAATGTCATTAATTAAACGATACTATACAAAGCTATATAAAAGAGAAAAAAGAGTTCTCAAATAAAAAGAAAGGTGAATGGGAAACGTTAACCAAAGTATAATACTACAGTACTAAAGCATGAAATAGGCAATATAGCTCCTGGTTTCTCTGACACTTTGAGATCGGAAATTATTATTTCTTGTTCTTTATTATTATTCTTTATTAGAATTAGAATTATTATTCTTTCCTTTTAGAAAAGGGAATAATGAATCAATTTCCATGCTGCTTTATATAAAAGAAGACCAGCACCACAAATGTAATGATGATAAAATGTAATTAGCATATAAATAGCCCTGTGAATGGAGATCCTTGCAAGCACTTCCCAGCAGTGTGCCTCAGAACATTGCCTGTCATCAGCTTTTCCCAATGCTTCTCCTTCTCATTCAGAATGACTATCGCAAGCTCTCGATGCAATGTAAGGACTTTGTAGTGGGTGTTCTTGATTTGTGCCGAGATACTGAAGAAGTCGAAGCCATACTGAACGGAGATGTGGACGCTGAACCGGACGAAGGGCAGCACCACAGGGCTTCCCTTAGTCGAGTCAAACTGGCCATCAAGTACGAAGTCAAGAAGGTGAATAGACGCATGTTTGCATTTAAAAAACCCTTACCCTGGTCATTTCTGATACAGCAAACTGAGGCTACAGAGATGGAAACAGATGCCCAGTGCACAGCAGTTTGGTCCAATCCTAGTTTTACTAGGAGTTTAATAAGACACAGCTTGTTACCTATACACTGTGGCTAAATATCAAGCTCGTATTAAAACCTGACATGGGTAAACCTGCTAAGCAATAGGAGTTTTATTAACATCACTGGGCTACATTAAATAACAAGTTTTGAAATGCCTTGCTTTATATGTTTGTAGTGTACAAATAGACTAGAGCAATGAGAAAAACTATATGATATCAATAGATATCAACAGCCAATAACTTTATAAAGATGCATTCTGTGTATTAACCATCAAGCATAGAACCTGGCTTGATTGACAGACAGAACCTGGCTTGATTGACAGACAGAACCTGACTTGATTGACAGACGGAACCTGGCTTGATTGACAGACAAAACATGGCTTGATTGACAGACATAATCCATCTTGATTGACAGACAGAACATGGCTTGATTGACAGACATAACCCGGCTTGATTGACAGAATGAGCATGTAGCACAGTAGATAGGGATACTTTCCTTGTAAACGCTCCAGTCATTAATGCAAAGAGAACATTTCGAATGTTGAGATTGATTTCTTCATCAGTCACTAATTAATCGTGGCTTTAGTCACAACACCCCATCTCTAGTGAGAAGGATCGTCCCTCTACAGCCTCTGAGGCTTGGCATATAAAGGAGGGCAAACTGGCTTATTGCATGAATTAGCTTGCAAACGGGCTAGGAAATTAATTTCCACTTACAAGTACACAAAACTAAATTGCACCTCTGTATGGAAGGAAGAGCACCGAGCTGAAATCCTCTATTCCTAGGGAAGGATAATGCAGTAAATATGCAACCCTTGTGCTAAATTACAGTTCAGTAGTTTGAAAGAAGCAATACATGAGCTAATGTGTAATCTAGTCAGCATTACCAGAACATTCGTCAATCAAATGGCTAGCATCTCATTGGTCATTTGATAAACAACACGTCCAGTGATCAGCTAGAAAGATCTTTATATCTTGGCTCAATCCATTTGTCCCGGCTGTACATCAGAGTTCACCTCCTGCTGCCCGGCTTTATCTAACGGGGGAGGGCAGCTATCCTGCCACCCTGCCCATGGCTTCCCTACAGTCAGCCTCTCCACTATCCACTAACTAAATTATGAGGAGGGGTACCTCGAAGGACAAGGCCAAAGATGTAATCAAAGTATATATACCTTAGCTGTCAAAGCTTTAATACATTTTTATTAAAAATTTGTTATTTTTATTGCATGAGTTTTCCTGACTGAAATCCTAATTTTTGTTATTTATCAGCATAATATAGACACCTTTCATCCAGATAGGTCCACGTTATTTCTGATGATTGTTAATTGAGCCGAACTCTTCTTAAGTTTGGCTTACTTATGTAGGGCGCCAACGGAACTCAAATCTCGGTAGGTATTAATAAAGTTACTGAGTAAGGAGCTGGCTATAGTGTTCTCATAACGCAGTTATCATAACGTAGTTTCACATATCAGTTCGATTTTTCTTTTTCTTTTTCTTAAGTAATCCAATTCAAAATGCAAATGGAAAAAAAAAACTGTGCCTCCTTAATGTCTGGGGCTGCTGCTCAGAGGATAGAGTTTCTATGCTATTTTCGCAAACATTAAACTAATGCATCTGTGTTTGTTTCTAGTTTGTTGCCCACCCAAACTGTCAACAGCAGCTGCTGACGATCTGGTATGAAAACCTGTCGGGACTCCGGGAGCAGGCCACAGCTATCAAATGCCTTGTGGTACTGGTTGTTGCCTTAGGCCTTCCATTCCTTGCTGTTGGCTATTGGTTTGCTCCATGTAGCAGGGTACGGCTCTCCTTTACATTACAAAAATGCATTATTATTATCTAGAAAGAAAGGTACATGTAACAGTACTGTACATTCTGTCAAAATAAAGGTCTCTGCGAAGCTTAAATAAATTCCATGTGTTTTATTGTTAAGTAAATTATATTTTTGAACAGGAAAATAAATAGAAATGCTTCATTGCAGTGTACTCAAGGCCCTGAATATTCGGGGGCTGAGCTTGCTTCTTTCAGCTGTGAATTCGAACTATTGTATGTATCTTTGTAAATCTGGTGAAGTTAACTGTATCAGTACTACAGTGCATTAAACCTGGCATTGCACTAAAACTGGTTACAATTTTGACATGGATGTATCTACCGAAGGTAAGGTCATGAATTTTCAGCATGTTTACGGGCCACATTTTGGGTGAAAATCTACATACAGTGGCTTGCGAAAGTATTGACCCCCCTTGGCATTTTTCCTATTTTGTTGCCTTACAACCCGGAATTAAAATGGATTTTTGGGGGTTTATATCATTTGATTTACACAACATGCCTACCACTTTGAAGATGCAAAATATTTTTTATTGTGAAACAAACAAGAAATAAGACAAAAAAACAGAAAACTTGAGCGTGCATAAGTATTCACCCCCCCAAAGTCAATACTTTGTAGAGCCACCTTTTGCAGCAATTACAGCTGCAAGTCTCTTGGCGTATGTATCTATAAGCTTGGCACATCTAGCCACTGAGATTTTTGCCCATTCTTCAAGGCAAAACTGCTCCAGCTCCTTCAAGTTGGCTGGGTTCTGCTGGTGTACAACAATCTTTAAGTCATACCACAGATTCTCAATTGGATTGAGGTCTGGGCTTTGACTAGGCCATTCCAGGACATTTAAATGTTTCCCCTTAAACCACTCAAGTGTTGCTTTAGCAGTATGCTTAGGGTCATTGTCCTGCTGGAAGGTGAACCTCCGTCCCAGTCTCAAATCTCTGGAAGACTGAAACAGGTTTCCCTCAAGAATTTCCCTGTATTTAGCGCCATCCATCATTCCTTCAATTCTGACCAGTTTCCCAGTCCCTGCCGATGAAAAACATCCCCACAGCATGATGCTGCCACCACCATGCTTCACTGTGGGGATGGTGTTCTCGGGCTGATGAGAGGTGTTGGGTTTGTGCAAGACATAGCGTTTTCCTTGATGGCCAAAAAGCTCAATTTTAGTCTCATCTGACCAGAGTACCTTCTTCCATATGTTTGGGGAGTCTCCCACATGCCTTTTGGCGAACACCAAACATGTTTGCTTATTTTGTTCTTTAAGCGATGGCTTTTCTCTGGCCACTCTTCCGTAAAGCCCAGCTCTGTGGAGTGTACGGCTTAAAGTGGTCCTATGGACAGATACACCAATCTCCGCTGTGGAGCTTTGCAGCTCCTTCAGGGTTATCTTTGGTCTCTTTGTTGCCTCTCTGATTAATGCCCTCCTTGCCTGGTCCGTGAGTTTTGGTGGGCGGCCCTCTCTTGCCAGGTTTGTTGCGGTCCCATATTCTTTCCATTTTTTAATAATGGCTTTAATGGTGCTCCGTGGGATGTTCAAAGTTTCGGATATTTTTTTTTATAACACAACCCTGATCTGTACTTCTCCACAACTTTGTCCCTGACCTGTTTGGAGAGCTCCTTGGTCTTCATCATGCCGCTTGCTTGGTGGTGCCCCTTGCTTAGTGGTGTTGCAGACTCTGGGGCCTTTCAGAACAGGTGTATATGTATTGTGATCATGTAACACTTAGATTGCACACAGGTGGACTTTATTTAACTGTTTATCTGACTTCTGAAGGTAATTGGTTGCACCAGATCTTATTTAGAGGCTTAATAGCAAAGGGGGTGAATACATATGCACGCACCACTTTTTAGAATTTTTTGAAACAAGTTATTTTTTTCATTTCACTTCACCAGTTTGGACTATTTTATATATGTCCATTACATGAAATCCAAATAAAAATCCATTTTAATTCCAGGTTGTAAGGCAACAAAATAGGAAAAATGCCAAGGGGGGTCAATACTTTCGTAAAGCCACTGTAACTACCTAGAGCTTGAATAAAGCATGGGAAGATAGGGCCTTGAGTATACTGCCCATAAGAAATCAAACATAAAACATTATTTTCACAAATGAGATATATATTTAGTGTTACTTGGTGGTTTTAAGCAGATATTTTTTCAATAGTTGTGTAATACAGGTCTGTCTCTTCACATTTCGCTGTGATTTCTGTAGTATAGTAGATATGTAAAGGCTTCATGTAGCATCTGTTTTGTTCTTCTCTGTAGCTTGGGAAAGTCCTCAGAAGTCCCTTTATGAAGTTTGTGGCGCATGCTGCATCCTTTATCATATTCCTGGGCTTGCTGGTGTTTAATGCCTCTGACAGATTTGAAGGCATAACAACATTGCCCAACGTCACAGTTACAGATTATCCTGCACAGATATTCCGAGTGAAAACCACAAGGTTTAGCTGGACAGAAGTGCTCATCATGGTCTGGGTTGTAGGTACGTAATTGGGATCTTTATTTGAACTAATTTACAGTGCAAGTAGAGACTGGACCGTATTTCCACACAGAGTCACTTCCTCCCACTTCTCAGTGTCCAACATTCTGAAGCTTTTTAGATTTTATCTGCAGTGATGCACAGCCATTGCACAGCACAAACCTAGATTATACTATACAGGTTTGATTCCAGTCCTATAGATGGCAAGGCTGTGTTTAGTGAGGAGGTCAAACCGAATTCATTATTGCTTTTAAATCCAGGTTTTATGCTGTAAATAAACCAAGCTCCCCTATAAAAGTGACAGTGACAAGTCTGTATGGCAGCTCAAACCTGATAACCACCTTGTCAGTGCAGGTGTTAAATATTGATGTAACGTCTCATTTACTGTGACCCTCATTGAACTGGCACAGACTGAGAGGACTGATAATCAAAGAACAATCTGTCTTGTATATAATAGGGTTTTACTCATCAAGACCTGACCTGTGAAAAAGAGACCCAGTAACAAAGAAAATATCAATTATTTTAACATTTTTAATTCTGTGCTTTATTGTCTGACAGTGTCTCACCAAATTTGTGAAATGCCCATTAAAATATGTAATTTATATTCATGGTTATATTTGCCAGCAATTCAAGCCTGTTTCACGCAAACTGTATTGTAGGTCTAATCGCAGTTTGTTGTCCTGGCTGTGCAAAGTCGCTGGTCTTCACTGGGGATTCCAGTGGGAGCGTTGTATTGGCTCTGGTGCTCCCTTGAGTTAGGCAAAACTGTTACGGACTGTTTCTCCTCATCACGCTACAGCAGACCCTACCAGCCAGGCGCTCAGTGAACTGAGCCTAACACCTGCAGGGCTGCCCTTTGTCCTCCAGAAGCCAGTAGATCACTGACATCCATTCTGGAGTTGCTGGGTGTAAAAGAGGAAGCTGGCTTGGTCGTGGGACGCCCACTGAACCTTCAGATCCCCTGAGCTGTTGGGAAATGCTGCGGTTAGTGAAAAAATAATTGGACATTCCAAATTGGGAAGAAATCTGAGGTCAACTAATTGGGCACACTAACTTACAGTGTATATATAAAACATGGCTTGGAAAAATAAGAACATCTGATCGGTTAAACAGCATCACATGGCCATGCATGCATATAGCGTATAGCATGACTTGCATACTAATGAACCACTTCACTCTGAACTTTCTGAGTGAAGACAGCAGTCCACCGGAAAACAAAAAAAGTAAGTGCACCAGCAACTGTCAGGAGTAGGCACATAGCAGTAGATGAGGAACATCTATCCATCCATCCATTATCATTCCACTTCTCCTGGTGAGGGTCACGGCTAGATGACGAACAGCTAAATTAAATAGAAAAAAACAAAGATTGAAAGAAACACACACAACAAACTACAGCATGGGCTGGTTAATGTACATAAAGAAAAGAATATGGACATTCATTTTATGGAAATAAGTCCAAAAAATCTCAACGACAATAAGGGAATTTTATTCCAGTGCAACTGGGAACCAGTATTCAGTCTTCAATTTTATAACGCTGAGCTGGACTAAATATATATTTTAACAGTAAAAGTTTTAACATCTCTGCTGACAGTGAGTTAAAAACCAACAACAATGTATTCCTGTCAGTCAGGAAATCTCTTAGAAAAGCAGGTAAAGACAAGGCCAGAAACCACCCCCCGAATTACCGGCCTGGATTTGAAGTATCTGCGGGAAACTAAGGTACTATCCACTGACACCGCGGTCGGATTGGTACATAAAGTCTAGTTCGATCGTCAACTTAATCTGGCTCGATGCGGACGCAAGGGTGTCCGACAACTAACAAAAACATCTTTTGAGATCCAAAAGGATGGAAATGTACTAGAATACGTGTGCCTTGCATATAACGAGTTCACAAACTCACTTCAAGATCCGGCTTCAGTCTCCATCAAAGCTGCTCTCCTTATTTCCTTAGTGTCATTTGAAACTCCGCCCATCATCACAGCTTGTGCTCAGTCTTCCAGTTTCTAGTGAGATGGCACTTTCAATGTAGAAATTTACAATAAACTAACAGGTGCAATTTATTTTTAATAAGCAAATAATAAATACACTGTGGATGTATACACGATAAAAGTTTCTGGTTTTGTCTTAATTTCTATGTGTTTGAATTATTTCAATAATTTTTCTTCCCACAAATGACACTTTGGTTCCGATGATATATACCACTTCTGGGGTGGTTAGGCGTGGTATATATCATGGGAACCGCACAATATATGTATATATATATATATATATATATATATATATATATATATATATATATATATATATGTGTGTGTGTGTGTGTGTGTGTGTGTGTATATATATATATATATATATATGTGATTAACTGCCCCTGAAATACAAGCTCAGCTAAATGCTACTAGAAGTACAGATGTTTCAACATCAACTGTTCAGAGGAGATTGCGTGAAGCTGCCCTAACTGGAAGAATTGCTGCAAAGAAACCATTGTTAAGAGTGCAGAATAAGAGGAAGAGACTTGCCAAAAAACACAGAAACTGTACGTTTGAGGAGTGGAAGTCGGTCAAAATTTTAAATATTTGGGTCCAACCTCCAAGTATTTGTAAGACGCAGAGAGGGTGAGCGCATGAGTTCTGCATGTGTGGTTCTCACTGTCAAGCATGGAGGAGGCAGTGTCATGGTCTGGGGTTGCTTTGCTGGTGACAGAGTTGGTGATCTTTACCAAGTCCATGGCAAGTTCAACCAGCATGGCTATCATAGCATACTTCAGAGGCATGCCATTCCATCAGGATTACGGCTAGTTGGGCAGTCCTTCATTCTTCAGCAAGATAATGACCCGAAACACACCTCAAAGTTGTGCAAGAACTATTTGGCGAAGAAGGAAAGTGAAGGACAACTCAATCGAATGACCTGGCCTGCCCAGTCTCCAGACCTCAATCCCATAGAACTTGTATGAGACGAACTGGACAGAAGAGTCAAAGCAAAGCTACCCACAAGTGCCCTACATCTCTGGGAATTGCTGCAGAAGAGCTGGGAAGACATGTAGGGTGATTTCCTGCTGAAACTTGTTAACCGAATGCCTCGTGTTTGTGAGGCTGTTATTAAGGCAAAGGGTGGCTATTTTGAGGAATCCAAGATTTAGAGACAATTTTCAGTTTTCTTGAACAATTGATACTCCTTATGTTTTGTTTTGTATATTGTAACATGTGTTTTCATTTTCAAGTATTTACAGAAACGTATACAACATAAAACATTGTCAATTCTGAAAAAAAACTAGTTTCCAGCAAGCGTACTCAAACTTTTGACTGGTACTGTATATATATATATATATATATATATATATATATATATATATATATATATATATATATATATATATATATATATATATATATATATAATCTAGTCATGTCAATTAGGTGTATCCGACTGCGGTGGGACCAGAGTAAGGGTGGATATGTAAAAGTCGGATGTGTAAATCTTGTTTTAAATACCATTATACACAGCTGAAACAATTACTATATTCACAGAGTTATTGTTTTGAGAATCAACTTTTATTAGGGAGCTCCCCTAAATCCCTTGTTTAGAAAGATACAGGGTATTAATGCTTGTGATAGGGTAGCTGTCTGCCATGTGAGTGCATGCATTCGCTGCTGAGAGACAGGGAGGAGATCGAGACGGAGGGTGACATTGATACGCCCCCCGCAGACAACCAGGATTTATTTACAAATCAACACAATGAAGAGCTCATGCGACTCTGCCAGCAATAGATTAATATATAGGAACATATCTATATCTACATATGTGACACATACACTGTATATATATATATATATATATATATATATATATATATATATATATATATATATATATACACACATGCATACATTACATGGTATATAGATATGTATTGTGTATATATGTATTTTGTTTGCAAAAAAGGTTGGATCAGATACAATGGTATCTGATCCAAGCCAGCCTAACAAAGAAAAGGAAAGTCAGCCACTTTAAGAACAGATTCATCTATCTGACGTTTGTTCCCTGTAATGAGGTCAAGTTATTTATACAAACTAATGACACAAAGTCTGTTTGAGTGCATGTAGCTTAATCGTGCAGGTGTTTTGTATGCATTAGGGACTCATTTATAGCCTGCAGTCATTTCATATACAGACCTTTCTACAAGGCCAGTTTAAGGAATTGAAAGGTTGGTGTTTTCCATATATCACTGGTTGAGGGACTGGCAAACATGTAGCATTTAAAGGGTTACTATTAGGACTGTCAGGAGATTAAAAAAAGGATTATCTTTTATTAATAACTTAAATGTGTCTAAATCAAAGCATTCACTGATTATCAATTAATGCAATTAACACGTCAATTTCTTTGGAGATCAATTTTTTTAACGTGCATTAATCACACTCCTCTGTTTTGACCCTCTTCGCACACCATATTGCATTCCCTGCGGCACTGAATAATACTGAGGTAGACACAGAGCACAGGCCCGCAGGTTTAATAAGCACATGTGTTTATATGTATATATGCTTGTACAATGCAAATGCAGATGTATGTGCTTGTATAATGTGTTGGTTTGGTTTGCATTCTTCAGGGATGATGTGGTCGGAGTGTAAGGAGCTGTGGATGGAAGGCCCGAGGGAATACATTTTGCAGTTGTGGAACGTGCTGGATTTTGGAATGCTCTCCATATTTATCGCTGCTTTCACAGCAAGATTCTTTGCCTTCCTTCAGGCCACGAAAGCTCAGCAGTTTGTAGACGAACATCATTTCAGTGACTTGTCCACAGTAACACTTCCACCAGATATAGAATACTTTACCTACGGTAAGACTATTGTGAGAAACCTACTCCTGTAGATGTTTTTTCTGGTAAAAAATGTGATATAATAATGCATAGAAAGAAACATATTATTTTTTGTGGTTGAGATATTCAAGTCACTGATGCACATTTCACAGATATAATGCTAAAAAAAAGAAATCAATATTTTGTTTTGAATCTTTCAGCGAGAGACAAATGGCTCCCCTCAGATCCACAGCTCATATCTGAAGGTCTCTATGCAATTGCAGTGGTTCTGAGTTTCTCCAGGATTGCTTACATTCTGCCTGCAAATGAGAGCTTCGGCCCATTGCAGATCTCCCTTGGCAGGACGGTCAAGGACATTTTCAAGTTTATGGTCCTGTTTATCATGGTATTCCTGGCCTTTATGATTGGGATGTTTATTCTCTATTCATACTACCTGGGTGCTAAAGTGAACCCAGCTTTTACCACGTGAGTACACACTTCATTGCTTTAATTCTTCTGAAACCCCCTCACTGTCCATTAACAGTACAAGAAAATGTACATTTCTGTAGCTCTTTCCATTTACAAATGTGCAAGGCACTATACAATGAGTAATTATTAGTGGGTCCCCCAGTCGGCTCTCCAAGGTGGTGCTACAGCACTGAACTCAGGCGAACACCAGCCGGGCTGGCCATTATCTTCCACAGCTCCTGGGTGCAACAGGGAATTGGATTGGTTGTGAGAGTGGAGAATGCCCCCTGACTCTCAGTTCTGAGGAAGCAGAATTAAACATTCTGAATTCAATAGAAAACAGCTATAAAATAAAAAAAGGGCCCTCTCAATAGCCTTTTTTATTGTTAGTGTTTTTAATTGTTGTAATTAATGTTTGTTATTATGGTGTAATTTTCGCTTGTTTTGTAAAGTGCTTTGGAATGGCTGGCCATGAAAGGTGCTGTATTAAAAAAAATTGATTGATTGCTATTGAGGTCCATAATACATATAGGGCAGGATTTTGAATAAACTATGTTACTGTATTGAACTGGTGGTATAGTAATGAGAGCTTTAGCAGCAAGTGATTCTCCAACTAAATGTGTTAATTAAATAAATCCGTTAATGCGGGATTCACATACATCACTTCTTGTCTCGATGACTAAATAAGGGGAACTCGTTAATCAAAGTGCATGTTAATGAGATCAAGAAAAATAAATGGAAGCAGAATTCGCTGTTAATGGAAACTACTAGCGTACAGCGAGACAGCTCTCCCACCAGCGAGCAGCAGCCAAATGGAAATACAAAGTAATGGGAATATCTATTGTATGCAAAATTTCTAAACTTCATATAAAATTGTGCATTTTGTCATGCAGAATGTACATTTATTTAGAACACTTCACATATAAAATGCTGTATACAGTTATCTGATTTTTAGATACATCTAATCAAGTACATTATATAGTGCAGATACAGCTAATCAAGTACACTATATAGAGTAGATGCATCTAATCAAGTACACTATATAGAGTAGATAAAGTATAGAAAAGACTATAATATTTTCATAACTACAAATATTGAATTATCTAGGTTGTCTGTAAGAAATTAACTCTGGTCCTGTACACTCTCTCTCTCTCTCTCTCTCTCTCTCTCTCTCTCTCTCTCTCTCTCTCTCTGTATCGCCAGCCGCGGTCTGTTAAATTTTTGTTTCAAGATGAATTATATACGTTAATTAAAACCCTCCTTTTCCAAGTGCAAATTAACTCCTGATAAATTGACAATTAACACGGATTTACTTTTAAATTCCGAAAGAAATAGTCGCAAGAAGCCCTGCTAGTTAAGATATTAACATTATTTCAGAAATTAACATAATTTCAGAAATCACATTAGGATGATTATTTAAGAATGAGATAGGCATAACGACCGCTTGAGAATGCCACAGTCAGTGCTACATACTGATTTCTTGACTAACACTGGAGTTACCATTTACGACCTTTTGAAAATCGTGACCATAATCATTAGCCCCCCACACCCCCACTAAAATGGGTGTTGACAGACACAGCTGATATTGAGGTCCATAATATAAGTCTGAGGGCACCAGCAGAGTTAATAATCTTGGTTGTGACTGACTTGAGAGAGAATTACTCAAGTAACAATGTTCAGAAAGCAGTATACTTTTTCACTTTAGAACTGTTACATTCTGCAGGGTGTGCCTCTAAAGAACAGACCTTCTGATCAGAGTGATGTGTATAGGAAAACAAGCTGTCACTTTCTTCTGAAGAGATTGACATGTATAGGAAAACAAGCTGTCACTTTCTTCTGAAGAGATTGACATGTATAGGAAAACGAGCTGCCACTTTCTTCTGAAGAGATTGACATGTATAGGAAAACGAGCTGTCACTTTCTTCTGAAGAGAGTGACATGTATAGGAAAACGAGCTGTCACTTTCTTCTGAAGAGATTGACATGTATAGGAAAACGAGCTGTCACTTTCTTCTGACATGTATAGGAAAACGAGCTGTCACTTTCTTCTGAAGAGAGTGACATGTATAGGAAAACGAGCTGTCACTTTCTTCTGAAGAGATTGACATGTATAGGAAAACAAGCTGTCACTTTCTTCTTGACATGATAGGAAAACGAGCTGTCACTTTCTTCATGAATAGGAAAACGAGCTGTCACTTTCTTCTGAAGAGATTGACATGTATAGGAAAACAAGCTGTCACTTTCTTCTGAAGAGAGTGACATGTATAGGAAAACAAGCTGTCACTTTCTTCTTTTTCCTCACACATTACATTTTCTTGATCTTTTTTATGCTTCTTTTCTCTTTTCCATTAGTACACATAAATAAAATCAAGTTTGATATTCATGAAACCAACAATAGTCGAGAACACTTTCATGAATATCAAATTGTACAGTATTTTTTATTCATAAAAACAGACTTTGAAAAAAAAAACACTCTTTAAACAGTTCACAAGTGCAAACATTGTTATCAGGGATAACGTTGGGTTGCATTAATGTTCAGTAAAGCACATGAACATTCTTTGTTCACTGCTTGGGCTCAATTGAACCCTACCTACATCACAGTATACAGTAATAACGCCTACTCTATATAGCATACGTGATTAGATGCATCTACTTTATATAGTGTACATGATTAGATGCATCTACTCTATATAGCGTACATGATTAGATGCATCTACTCTATATAGCGTACATGATTAGATGCATCTACTCTATATAGCGTACATGATTAGATGCATCTACTCTACATAGCGTACATGATTAGATGCATCTACTCTATATAGCGTACATGATTAGATGCATCTACTCTATATAGCGTACATGATTAGATGCATCTACTCTATATAGCATACGTGATTAGATGCATCTACTCTATATAGCGTACATGATTAGATGCATCTACTCTATATAGTGTACATGATTAGATGCATCTACTCTATATAGCGTACATGATTAAATGCATCTACTCTATATAGTGTACATGATTAGATGCATCTACTCTGTATAGTCTACTTGATTAGATGTATACCTTGTCCCAAACACCTATTGATATTTAAATCTAATCTTTTTTCTTCCATTCTCTCCCTTTTTCTTTCCTGCATTAGAGTTGAAGAAAGTTTTAAAACTTTGTTTTGGTCTATATTTGGTCTGTCTGAAGTATCGTCAGTCGTGCTAAAATATGACCACAAATTCATTGAGAACATTGGCTATGTATTATATGGGATATACAATGTGACAATGGTGGTGGTGCTTCTCAACATGCTGATTGCTATGATCAACAGTTCATACCAAGAAATAGAGGTATGGCAACTGTGTGCGATGGGCTGCTGTTTAAAGATGTTTAAGGGATATGGTGGAGGCTGATGTATGTGTGGAGGTTTTTCAGTTGTTGCTTATCCAGTGTAATGAAACATGCTAAAGACATTTACCACAAGCTATAGAGAGTATAACAATCAGGGGTAAACTTTACATGAAGGTGAGCTGTCAGTCTGTCCATCTGTTGTATCCTGTCTGTTCTTGTGGCAGGGCTGAGTCCCTGCACATGAGAACAGGGTTTTGTTTTAGTTCGGGGCGTTTTCTGTTTGTTTATTTTTGTAAATAATTATTAGATTGCCGGATGCACATCCTACCTGCTGGGTTTGGTTGAGGGGAAAAGCAGCTGGTCATTGGTTAGCCACACCTCGGGGCAGCTGAAAAGTCACAGGACAAAGACTGCCCACGCTACCTGGACAACACAATCCACTGGAGATTTGGAAAAAGAAAGCCAAAACTGCAGACCACCATGTGTGGGACCGGGGTCAGGGTTTGAATTGTTATACAGCCAGCACTGGGATATCTGTTAGTCGTTTTTAACGGCGTGCATTAGGAATAAAATCAATCCCCTTTTTTATATATATATATATATATATATATATATATATATATATATATATATATATGTAATTAAAACAAATTAATGCACTTTCCCATCGCACGCAATTTCCGACTCCGACTCCACTTTTCTGATACAAAGTCCATCTCTCCAATCTTACAGTTTATCTGAATATCCGTCACAGCCTGTGTTTTTTTTTTAATTTATTTTTTATTCTCGCCAAATCAGTCTGTGTTATATTGTGCAGTTACACAGCGCTTCCTCCAGTTTCACCTGACAAAAATGCAGCTAAAACAAAGCCAATGAGACGAGCTAGGGCAGTGTAACAGTTACTCATTAAACAGTTTTAGATACTGTGATGTATTTTTTTTAATCTGTGAGCTTTAGATGTTTTTGTGCATGTTCATTTGCAAGTGGACTGTGACATTAGGACCTTATCAAGCACTATATTCTGCAATTTTGAACACTGACTTTGGATACTGTTTTAATTTTGGAAACTGGTGTTGTTTTTTTTATCTTTTGCTAACACAGTTCTGTACATGGCAGCATTTTGATTTCATTTTTCTGTTGGGTTGTTATGGGGAATTTTACACACTGCTGCAATATGTACCGGATTTAAAAGTATGTGCTGTATTACAGTCCACGTGTCCACATAGCAAGTGATATTTTCAAAATCACATCGTTCTGAATTCAAATATTTCTGTTGGAAATATAGTACTGTACCAATAAAACCAACTGCAGTACATCTAAATGGAAGCCTACTTATTTTAAAACAGTCCTATCAGCTATGTATTTTTGACATTGTTTTTTTTTGTGCTCCCTGAAAAAACAGACAAGTGTTTGTCTTTTACTGCTGCGTTATTCCCCGAACTCGTTCGCTAACAAATTTCAATGAAAGTCCTCTCTGGATGAAAAACACAGCTAACAGGAGGACCGTCTTCAAATAGTTAAACATTCGAGACAGATTGCTGTAAATATCATGCCTTGACCCTGCTGAATGAAATCTTCTATTAACGATCTACCATCATCATGATCCATCTCTTGTGATTTGTCAGATATAAGTAAAAGAAAACGGCAACAGTGCCAAAGAAAAGAGAAATATGCGCTACAATATACGTCTCCCTGTACAGTTCCTCAAACCCAAGTCATAGTGTTTCTTTCTGTATGAAGCATGTGTGTGAGCAGGGCCGGGGGTTGTTTGGGTGGTAGGGGGTAGGTCACAAAGTGCTCACCTGCATACTCTTCAGATCAGATGAAATAATCAGATGTGCATCACACTCGTTTAACCATCACTGAAGTCTAAATTGTATAGGGTCGGATATGCGAGTGCTGACTGTAGGAAGCAGGGATTATAAATCCCACAAGTATAGCAAGGTGTGTCAGTGGGGCCTCCTTTATGCAGAGTAGCGCCCCCTGTCACAGTGCTATTTTAGCAAAGGCTGTGTTAAGCTGTGAATATGGTTCTAAGAAAGCTAATTTTTGTCTTTATGCAAGCTGATAGATACCTGCCACTATTACAGCTACATAATGTACATAGGACTTCAAATTTTGCACATATATGTTTTTTTATCCAAATGCTTCAGTTATTTAATTCAACATTCTAGGTTTTGTTCTAGAGCCATACGGATCCATCTTTCAATTATTTAATTAAACATTCTAGGTTTTGCTATATGGATCTATGTGTTACAGGGTACTACTTTTTCCAACACCGTTTTCAACACATTTGCAAATAAAATGTCATTTTATACTTTTGATAAAAACAACCTTTGACAACTTATGCACTCTCCCACCATACTATGTATTATAATGACAAGTTACATTTACGGCACACATCAAAAAAACAACATGCACTGCTGTTGGGATTTATTGGGCACCAGGGAAATGAAATACGACTACTCTTTTACAAAACAGCCTTTCCATTAGCATGATTCATGGAAAACAACTAGGCTTTGCAGTGATCAAGTCCCAGCTCCTGTCATTGGTTGTATAAAGAATGAGACGGTAGCATGGCCAGCTTTTTTCTGTGCTTTGTGATTCTGAGGTTCGCAGTAAAAGACACTGTTAAGCTGTGAATATGGTTACTTTGCAGTCAGGCAGCATGTAGTTCGATGCTGTGTGTCACAAGTGCAGCTCTGTCCTGACCTGCAGAATCACCCTGCCATTTACTCCCAGGTTAGAGGTCGACAGTTGTGACCAATTGTGCCGTTGTTTTGTGATGTGGACGGCACATTGAGGGCTTGTTTCACTTCAGACCTTTACTGGATCTCAGTTATAATATCATTTTTCATCCTGAATTATGCTTGTTTTCTCCTTTCCCGAACAATTTTATACAGCATGCCATACAGTGAAATGTATTTTATTATTTCTACAAGCTCTACTTTGTTTCTCGGTGGTGTTGGAGCCCTCTGCTGGTACATCTTGCAAAAGCAGAACTCCATATGAAAATGTGTTCTGGCTGCCAGACCCAGATATATAGTACAGCCTGACCCAGATATATAGTACAGCCTGACCCAGATATATAGTACAGCCTGACCCAGATATATAGTACAGCCTGACCCAGATATATAGTACAGCCTGACACCCAGATATATAGTACAGCCTGACCCCCAGATATATAGTACAGCCTGACCCAGATATATAGTACAGCCTGACCCAGATATATAGTACAGCCTGACCCAGATATATAGTACAGCCTGACCCAGATATATAGTACAGCCTGACCCAGATATATAGTACAGCCTGACCCAGATATATAGTACAGCCTGACCCAGATATATAGTACAGCCTGACCCAGATATATAGTACAGCCTGACCCAGATATATAGTACAGCCTGACCCAGATATATAGTACAGCCTGACCCAGATATATAGTACAGCCTGACCCAGATATATAGTACAGCCTGACCCAGATATATAGTACAGCCTGACCCAGATATATAGTACAGCCTGACCCAGATATATAGTACAGCCTGACCCAGATATATAGTACAGCCTGACCCAGATATATAGTACAGCCTGACTGACCCAGATATATAGTACAGCCTGACCCAGATATATAGTACAGCCTGACCCAGATATATAGTACAGCCTGACCCAGATATATAGTACAGCCTGACCCAGATATATAGTACAGCCTGACCCAGATATATAGTACAGCCTGACCCAGATATATAGTACAGCCTGACCCAGATATATAGTACAGCCTGACCCAGATATATAGTACAGCCTGACCCAGATATATAGTACAGCCTGACCCAGATATATAGTACAGCCTGACCCCCAGATATATAGTACAGCCTGACCCAGATATATAGTACAGCCTGACCCCCAGATATATAGTACAGCCTGACCCAGATATATAGTACAGCCTGACCCCCAGATATATAGTACAGCCTGACCCAGATATATAGTACAGCCTGACCCAGATATATAGTACAGCCTGACCCAGATATATAGTACAGCCTGACCCAGATATATAGTACAGCCTGACCCAGATATATAGTACAGCCTGACCCAGATATATAGTACAGCCTGACCCAGATATATAGTACAGCCTGACCCAGATATATAGTACAGCCTGACCCAGATATATAGTACAGCCTGACCCAGATATATAGTACAGCCTGACCCAGATATATAGTACAGCCTGACCCAGATATATAGTACAGCCTGACCCAGATATATAGTACAGCCTGACCCAGATATATAGTACAGCCTGACCCCCAGATATATAGTACAGCCTGACCCAGATATATAGTACAGCCTGACCCAGATATATAGTACAGCCTGACCCAGATATATAGTACAGCCTGACCCAGATATATAGTACAGCCTGACCCAGATATATAGTACAGCCTGACCCCCAGATATATAGTACAGCCTGACCCAGATATATAGTACAGCCTGACCCAGATATATAGTACAGCCTGACCCCCAGATATATAGTACAGCCTGACCCAGATATATAGTACAGCCTGACCCAGATATATAGTACAGCCTGACCCAGATATATAGTACAGCCTGACCCAGATATATAGTACAGCCTGACCCAGATATATAGTACAGCCTGACCCAGATATATAGTACAGCCTGACCCAGATATATAGTACAGCCTGACCCAGATATATAGTACAGCCTGACCCAGATATATAGTACAGCCTGACCCAGATATATAGTACAGCCTGACCCAGATATATAGTACAGCCTGACCCAGATATATAGTACAGCCTGACCCCCAGATATATAGTACAGCCTGACCCAGATATATAGTACAGCCTGACCCAGATATATAGTACAGCCTGACCCAGATATATAGTACAGCCTGACCCAGATATATAGTACAGCCTGACCCAGATATATAGTACAGCCTGACCCAGATATATAGTACAGCCTGACCCAGATATATAGTACAGCCTGACCCAGATATATAGTACAGCCTGACCCAGATATATAGTACAGCCTGACCCCCAGATATATAGTACAGCCTGACCCCCAGATATATAGTACAGCCTGACCCAGATATATAGTACAGCCTGACCCAGATATATAGTACAGCCTGACCCAGATATATAGTACAGCCTGACCCAGATATATAGTACAGCCTGACCCAGATATATAGTACAGCCTGACCCAGATATATAGTACAGCCTGACCCAGATATATAGTACAGCCTGACCCAGATATATAGTACAGCCTGACCCAGATATATAGTACAGCCTGACCCAGATATATAGTACAGCCTGACCCAGATATATAGTACAGCCTGACCCAGATATATAGTACAGCCTGACCCAGATATATAGTACAGCCTGACCCAGATATATAGTACAGCCTGACCCAGATATATAGTACAGCCTGACCCAGATATATAGTACAGCCTGACCCCCAGATATATAGTACAGCCTGACCCAGATATATAGTACAGCCTGACCCAGATATATAGTACAGCCTGACCCCCAGATATATAGTACAGCCTGACCCAGATATATACTACAGCCTGACCCCAGATATATAGTACAGCCTGACCCAGATATATAGTACAGCCTGACCCAGATATATAGTACAGCCTGACCCAGATATATAGTACAGCCTGACCCAGATATATAGTACAGCCTGACCCCATATATATAGTACAGCCTGACCCAGATATATAGTACAGCCTGAGGCCCAGATATATAGTACAGCCTGACCCAGATATATAGTACAGCCTGACCCCCAGATATATAGTACAGCCTGACCCAGATATATAGTACAGCTTGGTAAACAAGATTTAAACTGTTTAAACAGTCACATCATTTAAAAATCTAAGACTCTGTTCTCTGTTATTAAAGAATGATGCAGATGTGGAATGGAAATTTGCTCGTTCAAAACTCTGGCTGTCGTACTTTGATGATGGAAAAACTTTACCCCCTCCATACAGTATTGTGCCCAGCCCCAAATCCTTCTTTTACTGCATCATGAGAGTGGCGAAGCTTTTCAGATGCAGAAGGAGAAGAATGAAGAAGGATGTAGAACTGGGAATGGACATATCCAAGTCCAGGGTATGTGTGCAAATGAATTTTGGATATTAAAGAGATTTCACTCTCACTTTGTCTGTGAGACTTGGGGCTCTGTTCACAAAGCCTTAGCCTCATGAGGACTTGTTTTAAGAATATTTTCTCAAAGCCTGTTTTTATAAATAAAATTAAATTAATATTGATACTTATCAAACTGTTCTTTACTGTTCTTAATAAAACCACGAAAGAGCAGCTTAAATAACTCCTGAATTTAAACGCTGTGATTAGAGCCCACGGTTTGAGACACAACAATTCCAAAAATGTTTTTAAAATGAGTCCCGCTCCAAATGGGTGATGCTTGACATGACTGCAACCTCACGGTCACACACACCTCACAGTATTCAATGTACAGTGTACACTATGTGAAATGAGCTGAAGAACACATATTAGTAGCACTATTAGTGTTATGATCATGTTTGGTAAGACAATAGAAATCATTAAAAGCATAGACCTGAATGTATTCATGTGTAGGTGCTCCCCAGTCTCACAGGCAGCAGCTGAAACCTGTTCTGCCTACTAACAGAACAGCCACTAGTATGTCAAGTCAAAGCGGAGGGGGAGTTTGAAACCAGCTGCATCCCACAGACCATCTTCAATGTAATTACCAGCCATGTGGAGGATTTGATAACTGCTGAGCCCCACAAACAGCGTCTTTGTTAGAGGACGAGTTGCCTGTGAGCACATCCTACATTGTGTGAGGGGTTTGAATTGTAAAAAGTGCTTGAAGCATATTGGTATTGTCCAGTGTAGCTGTGACCACAGGGAATAAATAAACCCACCAATGACATGTATTTTATTGTATGCAAAGAAATGGACACAGGTGTGTAGTGACTGCATTTTGCCTTGTGGTTGGATATAGTGTATCACAGCAAACACAGCCCAAGTGTTTATTAATGTTTATTAACATGTTCACTACCAGAATAGGTTAACTCCCATGTTCCAGAGTAACTCAAAATAGGGTTATTGAACTGTATGGCACGGGAATGCAATATCACATGTAGATGTTACAATGATGTCACAGTGTACAATGAAACCCAGTTAATGAAATGTTTTTGTATTCTTAGTTGAACCTGTTCAGTCAGTCGAACCTGAAAATCTCAGAGGCTCACACTTTCAACGCCATACTCAACCAACCCACTCGCTATCAGGCAAGTCCATGGATTTAAAAAAGACTTTAACTACTGGTTTACTGATTTGTAAAAGCAAGCTATTGCCTGCTATATTTTTTCTTTTCTTTTACTGCAAACCTTATGAGAACCTTAAAAATGAAATGATTCTCTTGTTTACAGAAAATAATGAAGTGTCTTATAAAACGTTTTGTGTTAAAAGCACAAGTTGACAAAGAGAACGACGAAGTCAATGAGGGTAAGACCTGCTTTATCTGAAGCCCTTTCCTCGAACTTCTGTTTTTCTGCAAATTTCCAAACCCCATGCTTTGTGTTAATGCTGTGACTCTTTATTGCAGGTGAACTAAAAGAAATCAAACAGGACATCTCCAGTCTCCGCTATGAGCTTCTGGAAGACAAGTCCCAAGCGACTGAGGAGCTGTCTGTTCTCATACAAAAGCTTAGTGATAAGCTTAACATTAACATAACAAGATGTGAATGATTAGAACCACATACACAATGGCAAGTATCTGCATTATGGACAAAACATTTGTTTTCTTTCAAATTCAATTATTAATTATCAAAAATCATTACATGTTTTAATATTTGGCACCAGAAATCGTAGCTAAATTATGTTTAATGCTTAGAAAAGTAATAGCCAGCCCCCTGTGTCTGGCACATGTTGGTTATTTTGTAAATTGATTAAGTCTTTCTAGTTTTTTGTATTTTTTAAATTTTATTTTGTATTAATATGTATACATCATATAACTGTTTAATGCACACATTGTATAACTGGAGAGATATGGATGCTTGCCACAGGCTGTGCTAAATTCAGGTGTCACAAAAGGGCACAAGATAGATGTAAACGTGTTGTAATGATAGCACAGATTACTGCAATAATACTTGTGACTTAAGCAAAACTGGCTCCACAGTTACATTACAGTATGCAAATATACTTTAGGACTATTACTACTAAATATACTATAGAACAGTCAAATGTCATATTTTATGTTACTGTATGCACATTTCAACCAGAAGAAACATAGTGCTGGTAAAGGCGCTCTGTGTGGAGTGCAGGATGAGCCCTGTAGCCTGGAGATCTCCAGTTGCAGCCCAGGCTATTCTATTACCGACCGTGGAAAGGAGCTCCCAGGGGATGGGCGCACAATTGGCCGAGCGCTGCCTGGGGGGGGGGGGGGGGGGGGGGGGGGGAGGTTGTAGGTTCAGGTCGGCCACGGTGTCCTCAGCTCACTGCACACCAGCGACCCCTGTGGTGTGGCCAGACGCCTGCAGGCTTGCCTGTAAACTGCCCAGAGCTGCGTTGTCCTCTGAAGCTGTAGCTCTGAGGTGGCTGTACGATGAGTCTGCAGTGTGTAAAGAAGCGGGCGGCTGACGGCACACGCTTCGGAGGACAGCATGTGTTTGTCTTCGCCGCACCTGAGTCAGCATGGGGGTGGTAGTGGTGAGCTGAGCCTAAAAATAATTGGATATGCCAAATTGGGAGAAAATAATAATAATAATTGACGATTACTAAATTAAAATATATATATATATATATATATATATATATATATATATATATATATATATATATATATATAATATATATGTACATATATACATATAGTTAAAGAAAACATGTAGCGTTTTTGTAGATATTTTTGAACAGTTGAATGCATTCAAATGAAAAAACTACAGCTCAATTCACTTTTGTGTAAAGGTAAATTATAGAAAATACAAATACACTAGCTACCCCTTTTTTACATTTTTGGGCCAAGTTTAAGGTTTTATACGCATCTTTATCAGAAGAAGGAATGTTTCTGTCATAAAAGATACTGTATAAAACCTTAAACTGGCCCAAGAATACAAAAAAAAAATACAAAGGCCCTGAATATGAAAAGTGTCTTTCGACAGTCCGAAACTCACTGTCTGTTTACCCCAACTCTTATCCCGAACGCTGTTGCCATTATAAAATTAAACCCTTTTCTGCTGTTTTCCGACAGGTGGAATGGGTGCCATTTACATAAAGGTGGTGGAATAACTATTCAGTATTTAAATGAGAAACCTAAATGTTAATGATGCAAATGACAGTTTTTACATCATTTCAAGATTTAAATCAACGGACAGGTGGGATTTAAAGGTAGTAAAGGTGGAGAAAAACAAGAGATGCGTGTTTCAGGAGCTCTGGAGAAACAAGAGGAGATACATTTAATAGAACACAATAATAAAGCAAGTGTGTCACAACAGAGAGAAACAAAGTAAAGTTAGCGAGAGAATTTGAATGTAGCCTCATTTTGTAAATCTGGTGGGGTATTTTCAGCTGCGATTCCATAATGGGGGGGGGGGGGAACGGGACGACACAGCTACAATATCCTTAATCATCTAAAACCACTGCAGTGACATCAAAGAGTCACGCCTCCCTTCGCACAGAGCCTGGTTCAAATAGGTTCCCCCCTCCATTAGGATACCTTGAAACAGGTGGAACCACTTCACATGGAAAATACTCAATCCGGCCACATCAATCCTTTTCATTTTTGCACAGGGGGTATGTTAATTAGGTGCCCACTTCATTTGCGTAACATTCCTCATACTGTCAGAATTGGGGCTTTATGACTGTTCTCATTCTTCCTGGCCATTTTTTATTTTTGCTCGTAACACGAAAAAACAGTCAGATTGTTAAAACCCTGCCACAAAAGCACTCCCGAGGTCAGAAAAGGTTTGATATTGAGGACCAGTCAGTGTAACTTTCAATAATGAGTAAAAAAACAATTACCAATAAACTGATTTCACTGTATAAGCTGCAGTGATAGATATTTATAGATACAGTATATTCTACAGTATATACAGTAAACAACACATTTTAGCATCTAATTTTAAATGGGCTCTCTACTTGATACTTTAATCCTGTAAAAATTTAACCCCACCAGTGACATAGCTATGAATGTGCCAAATGGTGTAATAATGTAACAGGGATATCTTAAATCTGATTAATTTACACAGATCTAAGTGTTCTGAGGTGTTAGAATTGTGCCTAACCCTTAGGTCCCCTTTGATGTAAAATGGTTAATATTGTTAGCAGTTCTGATGCTTATTAAATACTGTATGTAAGGGTTCAATTCACTTGGGGTTTTTTTTTTACTGTAGAAATCTATGCAGGGTGATTATTTACTTTGTCCAATGTTGACATGGTGGGTCTTACAATGCAACACAATAGTACACAATATCAATCTCATTTTGTATGAGAACTTTTATTTTTTTAAATCTGGAGAATTGATTTCCTTAGAGGTAATTATCTTTGTATGTAAACAAACAAAATGTGTTGTTGTATGACTTTAAGATGTAAGATGACAAATATATTGTGAGAAGTGTGTTTAAACCATCCTATAATGTTAATAATACTGTATAGATTTTCCTTGTTCCTTTTGTAGTCGTGTTCCAAATACCTGTTGGTCAAGCCTATAAAGTGTATTGTTCACAATGAATGAGCTCTGGAAATCATTTGCATAACCTTTAAAGGGTTTCCTTATGTTAGAACTGCTGTGAAGTTGTGGATTTTAATTAAATCACATAATGCACAAGATTCATGTGAAGCATTATAAGGGGTAATGTGGTCTATAAATGCACACAGATGAAGAAATGATCTCAAACATTGAATCAATCAATCACTCTTTATTTTATATAGTGTCTTTCATAGTGGACCAGCTTCACAAAGCACTTTAGTTCTTGTCAAGACTTGATCCATGAAGCATTATTAGCAAGTGCCATTTTAAACATATATCTTATTCAGCAAACTTGTATTTAAGAGCAGTTTTTAAAGTGCTTGCAACCCAGTCCTAGGATTAACTCAGTGAAAACAACATGATTCATCTCAATAGGTGTTTGCAGGGACAGTGCATGCAGTACCATCTGTCCCCTGCCACTGCTGGAAATCCAGAGTCCGAGCGATCAGTGTGATGAACACTTCAGGAGCATGACACATATCAACAGCATGCACAATGTCACGTCTGCTGCGTTTTGCAGATTTTCACGTACTCTTTTTATTCGGTCTTATTAATTTTCTATTTACTCTGCACTCAAGACTCATTCATTTTAAGTTTTACGAATCAGAGCAATGCTCCTTCGGTTTATTAAAATGCTTTTAATATTTGTTAAAAGGTAGGTTGATCAGACCTCCAAATTCCAGCACAAGCAGTCTACAAGCACCCACTTCTATATTTCAGTTTCATTCAATATAACACTCTCTTAAAACCAAAACATAGTTTCAAAACCTTATAGCAATGCAACCAATACATGTGAGATATAACAATGTTAGTAATATGCTTACATCCTATTATAAGGAAAAGTAACGTGAACAAAGGAATCAGTCTGGTGGAGATCTGCAAGTGATGGACCACTTCACCCTGTCAAGCAAAGGTCTGGATTGTAGTACCCCTCTACGAAAGGTGTGAGGTTTTATAGGATTTGTCTCCATAGGAATACATGGAGAATCCTTATCAAGTCCAATTCTTATCTCTTTGGCACACAACAGCCTAAAAAATTTAGAGCCTTGTGCCAACAATTAATTAAAATATAACACCTGGTCCACACACCCGATCATGTTCTCACCAGCTCATCTCTTGACCCCTCCTCTGTCTAAAAAGTTAGGTGAAACATAGTTCACTGGACTCTTGTTGTCCCCACAGGACCCTTGCTGTTCCTTTATTTCATATGTGCAGACAAAGAGAATAATATTATTTTGAATACATGAGTGTTGTTTAAAATATATACAACACTATCAGATATGATTATACTGATTATATGTATTAATGTCTAATAATATATTCCCTCATGCCATTCTATTCTTCAAATTAGTTTTCCTTCTCTCTTTACAGGCGTGTGCTTAACAGATATTATAGGGAACTTCCATCTTATGTTTTTCCAATATAGAGTTGCTCTTCATGGATGATCTATTTGTTTTTTATTTAAGTGTAAGATTGTAATGTCTCTGTCCTATGAGTTTCCTGACAGCACGAATTCAGCTGAACTGCGGACGACCTCCTATTTTTTTTAGCTGCACAAAAACCAGCTAAAACCAGTTTGCTAGCTGTGCACTTAGTTTTCCAATTTCCAGCGATAATTAAGGTTTTTTCCAATTCTTCTATGGTGAGAAGACACTCTAACCTTGACGCTGTTTGATAAGAGAACTCCACTCTTTGTGCCAACTATCCCTTCCCTTTCAGGCACGACTTTTAAGACAGGCTCACAGCAAGTTATAAAGTTTTACCTTCTTCAAAACCTATCCTCTACTTTTAAAAGTACTTTTTATTATTTGTTTAAGGTTCTTATTTTATATTTCAAACAACATCTCTTTATGTTGCATCATCTTTTAACTCAGAGTCAAACTAGACAGTTTACTCCCTATAGAACACGATTATTAACTATTTTAAATGCAAACCTATCTTGACGAGAAACAATTTCATGTATATTATTATAACAGGCAGTGTTAAGCATATGGTCTTACACGCACAAATAGTTTATAGTAAAAAGCAAGCATATTAAACCTTATTTCAACATTTAACAACATTTTCTTAGGCTAAAAAGGGTGCTGTAGAAACTTAGCATTCAATTCTGGGAATCAAGCCCATCTTGATAAGAAACTGCCTAACAACTGGCCACTTGTATCAAACTATACCAGTTTCTACTGCATGATTTTATATAAAGAAAATACATAAGTTTCACAATTACTGACTAAAACAGCATTAAGCGTTACTTTTGATTACACACTTACATAATTTTCCAAACTAAAGATTATACAAACACTATTTTTTCCAAACTAAAGATTATAGAAACAATACAAAGGATCATAACACATATTATTGAATTAATACATTTCATTTTAAATCCTCCAATCCATGTCCGGGATTTCAGCTCACTCCCAGCAAGACTCCACTTCGGTCTCGGGTTCCACTCGGGCAGGCTCAGTGAACACAACAATAGGCTCTCGAATCCATCGTCTCGCATCACAGGTGTGAGTCGCCATGGCCTTGACTTTGTACCTACAAGACACTTGTACACGCTTAGCAGGGACACCTTCCTCACATTCTAATTTTCCCAGATGCGCCCATTTTACTAAGTGACCCTTTCACAACTCATGCATTCAATCCTTTTAATATCTTTTGGGTTTACATTTAAATGAGAGAAAGAAACACCTACAGAATCATTGCATTCAAACAAGATTCTACAGTGTTTAGCCAAATGACTGCATGCCGGACAAAGTCTGAGCACAGTCACTGATGACTTGCTTTGGCACATATTACATGCACAATTAACAAGAGGATTATGTTTTAATTTATGTGTCAGCGTTACTTCTGCACCATGTACAATAGTTCTGGATCTGTACACATTGTTACTATACATTTCTTTCTGTTCACATAGAGACACTTTAGAAGGGATGCCATTCATCCAGAATACAGTAGGGGGCCAAAACTCACTGTTATTCATATTTTCTGGTATCCAGTTACTGTTCTGCCTCACATCATCAGTTGGCAGACACAATACAACTGAATCTGAATCAGTTGATGAACCATGAGCCTTAGCTACTGAGATTCTCCATACAAAAGGATTCAGTGTTTTACTGACCAGCCTAGCTGATTCAGCGTTATTTGCGACAACAGCATAGAAGAGAATACAAATGGCAAGGAAATGTTTCATCACAGTTTCAAAAGTGACCCTCTAAGTATATGCCTGTGTGACTTGCAGACATATACAGTATCTATGGACAGACAACTCCATATATCCCCAATCTGATACTCTCAAGAGCATGCTAGATAACACTGTGTAACAATTTTTTTTTTTTTTTTTTTGTTCCTGGGTAGTAAGTGTTATTTCTTAATTGCTTATGCCTCAAAAGTATAGAAAATGGCTATTATTTCCCACAAACTTTGCTTTTGTGACCAGGACAGTGATATTTCAAAATATCACTATTTCCAATGGGAAAATGTGTGTCTTTTCGTTCACATAAAGTCAGAAAAAAACAACATATGAATCCAAATTAACATGTAATGACTACAAAAGATTTAGAAGTCGTTTTTCGAGATTTACGATTATACTGTAAATACGGGATCATTAAGAGAGATCTTGATGAAGCGATGGAAACAATTGCTTTTGTGTAGTTGTTACACAAAGACGCAAAGCAATATGCAGCGGCATTCAAACGAAATCTAAACATGTCTAATGAATGCTACAGGAAATGTAATAGGGTTACATTCGTTCTCTTTTAAATGCACGTACTGCAAAAATTTAGCGGGGGATTGTGCAGCATGTGACTGGAACAGGAAAGTGAATGCAGTTTCTGTACATACATTACTTCAATACGTTCGTACTGTACTCTTGGGTAGTGTAGTAATTATTTATATCCATTAATATGAGCGATTGAACTGTTATGTTTGACCGTGTGTTAAAAACAAATGCCGCAAAATAGCTCGTTTATGTGTCCAGTTTATCTTGGGGCTGCGTGAACTGCAATCCAGTAGCGTGAGAGAGGGGGAGCTGCTGTCTTTATTTCCTTGTTCTTTAGTTTCTCCTCGGCCATTTATCAGAACGGCTATTGTGTAGCTCACGCCACACCAACCAGTTACTTCTAGATAAAGTTTGCGCTTCAGTTGTGCAGTGGTTACAAAAACGAGACGCTTCTTTTTCAATGGAGAGGATTGCCAGACGACTGTTCGTAAGCGTTAAGATTCATCACTGAGAAACACCCCGGCAGTCAAACGTGATTCACAGACGCATGCGCAGCTTAGACAAGCCCGAACCAGCAATCACACAAAGAAAGACAAGTGATCTGATTAAGGATCAGGATTTGCCGGTGCCGTGTCTTCCCGAAACTCACAATTTTCATTGATTTAAAAAAAAAAAACAAAAAAAAAATGAAATAAAAGTAATGATTGCATTGGCCGGGAATCGAACCCGGGCCTCCCGCGTGGCAGGCGAGAATTCTACCACTGAACCACCAATGCTTTACATGAAGAGTATGCACTGCGCTGTCTAACATCATAGATCAGCAGTCAGCTAGCTAGCTGACACAGCCGCCTTTAAAAGCTCATTCTCATCGTATCCCTATTCTTATTCCAATCCCAGACGCTTTTTAAATCATTTAAACTGACCAGCGAGGCTTCACAAGACGTAGTTTCTATGTCTATAGTTTAAATTAACGTAAAGACATGAGTATGCAGGAGGGATTGTCACGAAACAAGGACCAGGGGTCACAAATGGAGTTTAGAAAAAGGGGCATTCAGAACAGAAAATAGGAGGCACTTTTTTACACAGAGAATTGTGAGGGTCTGGAATCAACTCCCCAGTAATGTTGTTGAAGCTGACACCCTGGGATCCTTCAAGAAGCTGCTTGATGAGATTTTGGGATCAATAAGCTACTAACAACCAAACGAGCAAGATGGGCCGAATGGCCTCCTCTCGTTTGTAAACTTTCTTATGTAATCTTGGATAATAAACCGTGCATTTCTCAAACGGTCTGTATTTAAATAGCGCCGCCAAGTGTCAGAAACACCACTCAACATGCTGAAGAATTCAGCTTCCTTTGTCCAATTACGTTAAAGAATAGAACCGTGTCGCGAACCAATCCCATGCCAAGCTCTGTTATCCAGTCTGGATTTAGTTTATTGATTGTCTTCTTCTCCATGGAAACCAGGATTCGTACGGCTTGAAAGAGCTTCGTTGTTGATGTACAACGGTATTGCTAGAAAATAATAATAATAATAAAAAAAAAAAATCTTAATTTGTTTCACGTCCAACATGAAACGACGAGTTAAATCCAATGTGATTTTAAAGAAAGACAAATCATGAAAACTAGTCCATGCAATAAATATATGGGTTAAATCTCTATAATCCATCTAATTAACCCAGGCATTGCGAACGTCGTTTGTGTTTATGCGCCATATGCATAAATAATTCTTTGTTATTATACAGCCATTTTGAATAGTTGTTAAAGTTTATCCAGATCAAGAGACGATGGAAGTAAATCTGAACCGCGTTGATTATCTCCAGGTAAGACCGCACTTTCCTTTAAAAAAAATGTTCTTTTTTATGGCTAAGCAGTACTATATCTTATAATATTTTGTATTAATTTATGTATTTATTTTTAAACAAATCCATTGGACTGCTTTATCTCAACGTTATTTGTTTGAATTCTACAAAAGGAACAAATTATGCTAAAAATAACAATAATAATAATACAGTATGATCCTATGACAAACTATTATTATTATTGAAATATCCCAGTCGCAAACTCCGTAGTCCTGTCTGAAGTAAGACGCGTGCACAGCTGAAAATGTTTTTAAAAATATATTCATTTCTGTCTTACTTCATCGGCGATGCGAGGGACTCCTCGTTCGTACATTGCAGCACGCTCGCTGTTTTAACTGGCCACGTTTGCAGATTAATTTGCTGATTCTGTGTCAGTATACGGAGTGAACGGGCTTCTCTTTCGCACATTTTTAGTGTTTATTTATAGCAAATACCAAAGCAAGATGCATAAAGAGTAGGCAACTGTTGACATTCCATATATACAACGTTTTCAGTAGTATGCTGTACTAAATACTAAAGTCTGTTATAGGAAAGTATAGGGTTTTTGGACGGAGCATTTAAGTTGTACTGTGTGTTTTGGACCACTGGGTCACTAAAAGTTCCAGCTTTTGAGCGGTACTACTGTATATGCTCCAGAAAGGTGCACTAGACTCTACTTGCAGCATGCCAAATTTCTGTCAAGAATGGTTTGTATACATTTTATTTTTATTTTTTTTCATTTGAACTTTTTTTTTTTTTAAATCACATATTATCCAGAAAAGAGAAGGGCTGGAAGCTATCTGCTTTTCAGAAAGCTGTTTTATTTTGAAGCCCATCTTGAGAAGCATTAAGGCTACAGATGGGGTAAATTTATCAAGTTAACCCTAAAGAAAGTTTATTTTTAACATAATGAAGCAGATGTTTTGCAGAGGTATAGGACAAATCTCACTGAATTACCCAAACCCTGAAGTTTGGTTACCGACTGTTTAAAAAATATAAATTTTATAAAGACTATTATGAGTTTAAAAATGTATTTTGATATGGCCATCTAAATAGGTTGCCAGTTTTCACCTAATCCCCCATTCGAGGTAACAGCCAATTTGGTAGTCCCGTGTTTCTGTTTTGTTTATTTGTTAATAACATATCCGGGGGTTGAGCAAAAATGCCCCAAATCTATTACTTTTACACACAAAAATGCAGCTAAAGATATGAATGAACGGCAGGCTTTTACAGGAATACCTACTGTATTTAATTGGCATCCATTGAGTCATGATGCAGTACAGGACCAGGCTCAAGTCATCACACATTTGAGCAGCGTTGATTTATTAATGGTGAAGGATTCAAATGTCCTTTTCTATACTGTAGGTTGGAGTGACATCACAGAAGACGATGAGGCTTCTTCCAGCATCAGGACGTAGAGCAATGCAAAAGGTAGTGCCTTCCTTGAGCAGAACAAGGCACCCATTTAAAATTAAATTACTGTTTCATAGAACTAGCAAAATGTTCATTTGTTGTTGATGCATAACGTGTACCTGCCATTAGCCTGCTTGCTCTACTATGTCAGTATGTGCTTGTATCTTTCTGCTAAAACTAATAAGGTTTATCTGAGCGATCAGATCTTTTTCAGAGAATGATTTATGCACAGAGACTCAAAGGAGAGAGATTTAGCCTGCTGTACCATATTCTGAAGTAAACATAAATCAGTAAAAAAACCAAACACTTGTGCATGATGGATTTAGACTGACCTTGTTTAAAAATAGGGAAGTGTTGGTTTTTAAACATGGGTTCTTTGTTTAATTACATCTTCAACCACAAGTGCCTCAAAAATACTATGTAAATATATTATATAATTACCATTTATTTATTTGTGTGTGTGTATTTATTTATTTATAATCTTCTTTTTTTTAATATAAAGGTTGCAGTTGCAGACCAAGATGGTGTCATTACTTGTTTTGGAATGAAAAAAGGCGAGCCTGTGGTAAGTTTATTCCAAATATTCTCCAAGACATGGACATGATCAAATCTATGATTGGATACAGTTAGGAATAGTATCTTTCATCAGCGCAATACACAGAGTAAGGTATACTGCTCCTTGGTTTGTTAACCTGAAGATGCTGTTGGTCTTCCAGCCAGTGTTCAAGAGCTTACCAGGACCGAAGATTTCTAGGCTGGAGCTGGGGGGAGCCCTCGGTACACCAAAGGAGAAGATCTTTGTGGCTGCAGGGTCAGAGGTCAGAGGATTCACAAAGAAAGGGAAACAGTTCCTTACATTCGAAGCTAACCTTGCAGAGAGCATCAAGGCCATGTATGCATCCTTTTTACTTACATGCTTTACATCAAAGTGTTTTAGTGTTTGTTGTAAATCACTTTGCAGTACTGTAATAACATGTCAATAGCATGTTGGAAATGGTCATGATATCCACTTGTGGCTATCAGCCTTAGCTTTTAGCAACGTTAGCATTTAACACCCTTAGCAGAGCACTCTGTACTTACTCCATTTAACACCCTTAGCAGAGCACTCTATACTTACTCCATTTAACACCCTTAGCAGAGCACTCTGTACTTACTCCATTTAACACCCTTAGCAGAGTACTTACTCCATTTAACACCCTTAGCAGAGCACTCTGTACTTACTCCATTTAACACCCTTAGCAGAGCACTCTGTACTTACTCCATTTAACACCCTTAGCAGAGCACTCTGTACTTACATTTAACACCCTTAGCAGATACTTACTCCATTTAACACCCTTAGCAGAGCACTCTGTACTTACTCCATTTAACACCCTTAGCAGAGCACTCTGTACTTACTCCATTTAACACCCTTAGCAGAGCACTCTGTACTTACTCCATTTAACACCCTTAGCAGAGCACTCTATACTTACTCCATTTAACACCCTTAGCAGAGCACTCTGTACTTACTCCATTTAACACCCTTAGCAGAGCACTCTGTACTTACTCCATTTAACACCCTTAGCAGAGCACTCTGTACTTACTCCATTTAACACCCTTAGCAGAGCACTCTGTACTTACTCCATTTAACACCCTTAGCAGAGCACTCTGTACTTACTCCATTTAACACCCTTAGCAGAGCACTCTATACTTACTCCATTTAACACCCTTAGCAGAGCACTCTGTACTTACTCCATTTAACACCCTTAGCAGAGCACTCTGTACTTACTCCATTTAACACCCTTAGCAGAGCACTCTGTACTTACTCCATTTAACACCCTTAGCAGAGCACTCTATACTTACTCCATTTAACACCCTTAGCAGAGCACTCTGTACTTACTCCATTTAACACCCTTAGCAGAGCACTCTATACTTACTCCATTTAACACCCTTAGCAGAGCACTCTATACTTACTCCATTTAACACCCTTAGCAGAGCACTCTGTACTTACTCCATTTAACACCCTTAGCAGAGCACTCTGTACTTACTCTATTTAACACCCTTAGCAGAGCACTCTATACTTATTTCAGATCAGTCCGAAGCATTTCTATTGGATTGAGATGTGGTGATTGAGAAGGCCACTCCAGAACTGTTGTGTTTGTTTTTTTTCAGTTGAGTTAGCGTATACTATGGTCGTTGTCGTGTTGGAAGATAAACTGTCTCAAACATGAGTCTAACTCCTTTGTCTTGACCATCATCTGCTGTGTTGCCAAAACTTTCTTTTTCAACAGATGTTGGAAATAATTTCCTCTTTTTGTGTCTGTTGACTTTATAATGCAGTTTAGGTACTGTGTGTAGTGGTTTTCCATTGCTGTAATGGTTTTCGTGCCATTTTCCTGATGTTCATATCAATGCATAATGCCTTGCGTCTGTGTTGCTATATAAGCAATGTTACACTTGATTTGTTTGTTTGTCTCAGGTATGTTTCAGGTGCGGACCTCTTTGTTTGTGCCAGTTACATCTACAACCACTATTGTGACTGCAAGGACCAGGATTATTATCTGTCTGGGGATAAAATCTGTGACATTATCTGCCTGCCTATGACCAAGCTGGGACCTACCACTCCAGTACTAGCCTGTCAAGATAGAGTTCTCAGAGTATTGCAGGTTCAGTGGCTTTATATTTTCAAGTTACCTACCATTGTATGTGCTATTAAGTGTGCACTCTGAAATTGATAACCTGTTATTTATAAATTATAATCATGTTGTATTTTGATTTAGTATGATTTTATGTATGTATTTTGTGCTGTAGGGATCTGAGCTAGTATATGACATTGAAGTTCTTGGACCTCCTGCTGTCTTAGAAGTAAACAGTGCTAAAGAAGGTACGTGTATTTCAAAATATCATGTTGCTTTTCAATGTAAGCATTAAATAGCAAAAACAATTAGGGTTATTATGTTGGAGGTGCTTACCTACAGCCTGTGTTTGTATGCAAAGATCGGTTCCCTGTGCTTTGAAGAGTCCATTCTGAATTCTGTTTTTGAAGACAGTGTTGTGTCTTTGTGTTTAGGAGAAATTGAAGATGAACTTTTGTATGGCACAACCGATGGAAAGCTGGGGCTTGTTCAGGTCACTGACAGCTCTCCAGTATATAAATGGGAAGTGACCAATCAGAAGAAGAGAGGAGGTATGCACATTTTTCTAAATTTCAACTAAAATGTATTCATGGTAATGCCCTTTGCTCCTTTTTTGTTGTTCTGGCCATGATTCTTAGTAGGGATGCAGGTCGGTTCTGATTCTTAGCAGGGGTGCAGGTCGGTTCTGATTCTTAGCAGGGGTGCAGGTCGGCTCTGATTCTTAGCAGGGGTGCAGGTCGACTCTGATTCTTAGCAGGGGTGCAGGTCGGACTCTGATTCTTAGCAGGGGTGCAGGTCGGCTCTGATTCTTAGCAGGGGTGCAGGTCGGCTCTGATTCTTAGCAGGGGTGCAGGTCGGCTCTGATTCTTAGCAGGGGTGCAGGTCGGCTCTGATTCTTAGCAGGGGTGCAAGTAGGTTCTGATTTTTTCTTTTTTTGTGTTTTTTTGTTCCCAAAATGATTTACAATGACCAAATTAATATTGCAGCGTACCGTGGAAAACGAAGGAGACACACGCAATTTGAAGGTACTCGAATCCACAGTTTATTGGGACGATTATTCCTGGCTCGCACCAGTAACAACAAACAGTCTTGCACGTTCACACAGCTGCTTGTGTGACTCGGCTCTCAGCTTTGTCCGGGTTGATGGGGGCTTTCGTGTCCCTGCCTACCTGGACGTGAATCAGTCCCGGGTGAGGCAAGCTTATCGCTTCCCTGCTTACACACAGGCTGTTGGTTGTTCCGAGAGTGAATAAAGATGGTGAGGGAGGAAGGGCCTTCTCTTGTAAAGCCCCAATATTGTGGAATGTTCTACAATCTTCAGTCAAAAAAAAAGGCAGGGAATCTTTCTATTTTTAAAACTGCATTGAAAAAGCATTTTTTATATAATGGCTTTTTTTTTTTTTTTTACCCTAATTTTATTACTAACTAGGTATCGTATTAGACTGTCTTTTAACTGTTTTAAAGGAATTATCTTTGTCTTTTAAATGTTCTATTCTGTTGTAAAATGTTGTAAAGTATCTTGAGGTCTTTATGATGAAAGGCGCTATATAAATGTAAATTAATAAATACCTATGATTCTCCCTCACACTTGAATGCAATCAATATGCGATCTTCTTCTTAGCATGTGCTATTCTTGAGCAGCCAAGCAACTGCTGAATCAACAGCTGTGTGTAGAGCACAGAGTCCACCCGGGAAACTTGTCAGCGGGCAGTCCTCCACAACGTGAAGCATTGTCTGTTTCTGCCCACATGAGCAGAGTGGGCTGTCTACGAGGCCCCAGTCATAAAGACACGCTGCACACCGACTGTGACCAGTACGATAGCGATTGAGTAAAGTCCAATCTTGGTGTGGCAGGTCAAAGCCGGGCGGGCGGTCTGTTGGGTCGGCAATGAGGAATTGGTTCCGAGTATCGCTCTGAAACCACTCCTCTTGCCACTGGGTTGTTGATGACCAATCAGGGTCAGGAAGTGACAGCCAGACTGGGCATCTAGATTCCAGACACACCTTTGGTGGATGGAGGATATAGTCATGCAATGGTAGTGCCGGGTTATCCTCGATCTTGTTGACGTTTTTGACCACTGCTTCCTTGCGCCTAATGTGTGGAGGTGTGTTGTTGCTCAGCACCACTAGCCACTGGACCGGAGTTGAGCGAAAAGTACCGGAGATGGTCTGCATTGCAGAGTTTAGCTGAGTGTCAATTTTCTTTGCATGCGAACTGCTACACCAGACTGGGGCACAGTACTCAGCTGTTGAGTAGCAGAGAGCAAGGGCTGTGGACTGGAGGACCGGTGTTCGTGCTCCCCATGATATGCCAGCCAACATATTCAGCAAGTTGTTTCTTGCGCGGACTTTCGCGGCTGTCTTTATCAGGTGGTCGTGGAATGTCAGTGAACGATCCAGGGTAACACCGAGGTAAATTGGGCTGTGATCGCACTTAAGCCATTTACCATCTAGGACTATATTCCCATGAAGCACTTGCATTGTGCAGATGAAAAACTGTTGAGACAGTTTTTGTGACGCTTGGTTGGAGTCGCCACTTTTTGCAGTAGTCTGATAAGATTGCCATATCGATGTTGAGACGCTCTTTTAGTTCTTCGAAAGCTTGGGCTTGAGTGGCACAGCAGATGTGGTCTGCATACATGAACGTGCTGGATCTTGTACAAGGAAGGTTCGAGACATACACATTGAAGAGAATGGGTGCGAGAACAGATCCTTGTGGGAGACCGTTCTGCTGAATCTGCCACCTGCTCACTTCTTCACCCGTGTGTACTCGTATCCTCCGGTCTCGCAGCAGGAACTCCACTACATCTGGAACCCAAGCTGGCAAGGATTTTGCCAGCTTTAACAAGAGGCCTGTGCGCCAGACAGTGTCGTATGCTGCAGTTAAATCCAGGAAAACGGCGCCGGTTTTAAACTTCCGCTGGAAGCCGTTTTCGATGAAGGTAGCTAGAGCCAGGACTTGATCACATGTACTTCTTCCTGCTCTGAAACCTGCTTGTTCAATTGGGAGGATCCGCTCAACATTTGGGGTGATGCGTTTAGGGATCACCCGCTCCAGGACCTTGTAGCATAGTGAAAGTAATGATATAGGTCTGTATCTTGCTGCGACGCGAGGGTCCTTACCCGGTTTCAGGATAGCGATGACTTTTGAGCATCGCCAAACTCGTGGCATGCGGTGCTCTGACAGGACACACTTTAGAAACCCAGCCAGCCATGACCTTACCCATGGTCCTAAATGCTTCAGGAATTATGGGGGGGATGTTGTCATAGCCCATGGCGGTTCCAGATTTAATTCTGTTCAGAGCTTCTGTCAATTCAGCAGGTGTGACTGGATTAACTGTGACCTGACCACTATTCCTTCGGTGGAGTTGGTGCCACTCGTCTCTTACACGCCTCTTCCATTGTTTCTCGAGAGGCGCTTTGCCAACCTCTATCAGGTGAGTGGCCACCTGGTTTGCCGTCACTCCTGGGCGGCTACATGAAGGAGGTTTCGGGGATGCACCAAGTCGGCGCATCAAGTTCCATGCCTTCCTGCTTGAGTGGGTGAAATCGAGGTTACTTGTCGATTCCTCCCAGCGCGCTGTTCTGGCTGCATCCAATGATTCCAACAATTGGTCCGCAATCTCTGGGTCTCCTGAATCTTCGTACTCTTTCAGCAGAGCAATATACGATAGAATGCAGCAACAAAGTAATCGGACAAACGAAACTCATTTCAAAACAGGTATTTTCTTTCAATCCTTTTGTATTTTGCTGTTTTAGTCAGTTTAGCGTCATTACTACATTTTTTACAAGGTCTACACAGAGTAATTTAACAGACGAGACAGACTCAAAAAAAAAAAAAAAAGTTAAGTCAAACTTCCAGCTTCGGTTTTTCACTTTTAGGGTGCATTTTTTAACGGAAGGTGTAAGTGAGAGTACGGGTTGAGCACCCAGACTAAGTATGAAGTCTCAGTTATTCTGACTAAGGGCCGTCGGAATCAGTCATGTGCAAGTCATATCATGTGTTACCATGTCACTGTGCTATGAGCTCCCGAAAGCCCGGTGGGTTTTAAGTGCTGATTCTGCCAGCGTCTCGTTCATTGTACAGGAAATTCAGTTTGTTTTTTTTTTCTTTTGTTGGTATTGGTCAGATTTTATGAAAGTTTCGGTTTGGGAATATCACAACCATTGCATTGCTTATTCTTTGGTATTGAGTCACTAAAGCGTAGTGTTTTCTTTTTACATTTTTTCTAATCATGACAGAGTACATGTCGCTTGTAGGCTGTGTGGTCCAGTGATTAAAGACAAGGCCCTGTAACCAGGGGGTCCCTGGTTCAAATCCCAGCTCACTTAACCTCCTTGCGCTCCGTCTTTTGGGTGAGACGTTGTAAGTGACTGTGCAGCTGATGTATAGTTCACACATGCTAGTCTCTGTGAGTCGCCTTGGATAAAGGCGCCTTCTAAATAAGCAAATAATTTAAATCAGTTCTGGTTATCGATTTTGATTTTGTTGTAATAATTGCTGAAAACAGTGCAAATTAAGCATTTGCACCAACTCATCTTTCTCCTTTACAGGTGTTCTGTGCATTGATAGGTTTGACATTACTGGTGATGGAGTAAAAGAAGTACTTGTCGGCCGGGATGATGGAACAGTGGAGATCTATAGCCTCGACAGTACAAATGAACCTGTGATTCGTTTTGAGCATGTGAGTTGAAACACACACACACACACACACACACACACATATATATATATATATATATATATATATATATATATATATATATATATATATATATATATATATATATATATATATATACACACACACACATAGGTATAGGTAGAAAATTTGGAACTGGGTATCTGTCATGTAAAATCCCTGATACCCAGATCTTTTTTGGGTAATTTACATATATAAATGTTTTAAGTGCATGATACATACTTTAAAATAGTGCTGGTACAAACACAGGATTTTCACGTTCGGTTGTTCGCTCATAATTTAAATATTTATTTGGATATTCGTTTGTTTTTCAAAAAGTAATAAAAGCGATTATATTGCTCAGAACGCAGGCATAGAAAGAATATCAGCAGGGGCAGGGGGCGTGGCCATGGCCCCTGGGTGTGTGCCTTTATTTTACAGCAAGACCTTCCAATATATAACACGTTAAAATAGAAAACTATCCCAGGAGTAAAGAATAAGCTGTGTAGGACTTACTTTACCCCAGTGAGTTAACTACAAAACAAAGGATGCCAAATAGCTGTTCAAGTTAAATGTTGTTTTGTTTATTCCCGAAATAAATAGTACATAACGTTGACACAGCATTTTATTAATTCTTTCTTTTTTTCATTCCTTGCCGTTGCCGTTTCTTCACAGTAAACAGCGGCCATCAACACGCTTTCATAAAGTAATAACATCAAGTTTACTTGTGCCTTTCTGTAGCTGAACAATTAAAACAAACGGAAGTGGCATTGTAAAGTGAAGGGGAAAAAACTCCCCGTTTTGGTTTTCATTTATTACATTGCACTAGTGTTGTAAATCGAACCCCGACAGTGACATTGATTATCGTGCAAATTCTAACGACGATTATCGATCATTATCGAGTTAATGTTTAAAATAAAAAAATAAAAAATCTTCTTTGACAGACACAGTTTAAAGGAACAGTAAGCCCTCTTTATAGTATAAAAAACTAATTCAACCAAATCCAGGTGATTTAAAACATGTGTGATAAGTACATTGGCATTTAAATACAACACTCCAATTTTCATATTCCTGCCATCACTAGCCTTTGCCTTGTATTGTGTAAAATCTGACAGATTTCCAGTGTAAAAATAATGGTAAATTAAGAAAAATAAATCAACCCCACTGTGCAAAGGAGAAAAAGAAGGGTTTGAAAACTACATTAACATTATTGCATATTCACATGGAAATAATTCAATCTTTTTTTTTTTTTTTTTTTTATTTGCTGTTGGTTACAACTTATGAATTCTGTGGCCCAGCTTCTGCTAGCGAAAGCAGCAGTCCCTTCCAGTGTGCCGCAGCTGAAGAGATGCAGTTCACTTTTTGCTGTCTTATCTTTATCAAAACTTTACATGACTTTGCATAGCCACTTAGATTTGCATTATCTTCAGTGAATATAACTATATCGTCATTTTTCCAAACAGTACATTAGAGGCAGCCTCCCCTTTCCTGCAGCGGATCTTTCCACAGCGACACCTCCGGTTGATCATTTTATTTTGCGTCTCCACACTTGAATATGTATAATATCTCTTTCATACATGTATGTGGGTTTATTAATAATTGCCTTACTGCCCACATCACAACCAAGACATGTAGAACATCTCTGTTGCTCTGTTTTTATCCACAAGTTGGTCCTGTAATAATAACAGCCCTGTTCCAAAACACCCATATGTAACACAAAACACAGGGTTTAAAAAAAAAAAAAACGCAACAAACCGACATTTAATTTGGACGTGGTGACGCTCTTAAATGATGTCATTAGATTCTACAGAGAGCTTTCGATTCAAAGGGAATTGCCGGCTTTTAAATGGCCAATTATCATCATGTATGTTTTGCCTCATCACAATTTCAAACTTTTAAACCTCAACATCGATAGATCGATTTTTTA
Source organism: Polyodon spathula (assembly GCF_017654505.1). Lineage (NCBI taxonomy): Eukaryota > Metazoa > Chordata > Actinopteri > Acipenseriformes > Polyodontidae > Polyodon > Polyodon spathula. The sequence goes on from NC_054535.1 coordinate 2,097,375, forward strand.
AAAATCTTACCTGAAGACGTTACACACTGTTAAGCTTATGTGTTAATAATGTGGATCTGCATTGGCCACGCGAAACTTGGTTGTCTACAGATTAAAAGGCAACATTTTTTTTTAATTGAAAGCACTTCAGAGATTATACACACAGCACAACCTACCAGTAATTGTGTGATTTAAAAGTTTAACCGTCTTCCAATAGAAATGTGTCGGTTCAGTGAGACCTTAAAGGAAAATTATTCGGAATTGGTCTGTTCTATATATATATATATATATATATATATATATATATATATATATATATATATATATATATATATATGTATATATATATATATATTATATATATAAAATTACTCCAAAAAATGGAAGGAGGAATAATTCAAATTTGAAAATGTCCACAACACAATTAACAAGAAGAATCATGTTTTGAGTTTTTAATAGTCTCCCCATGCCATGAGTGCTGCCCCCCACCCCCCTCCCCCATGGTCATATTCACAACACTTTCTCCTCGGGCTCTCCATACTCAATCATTAGTGGACAGATTGAATGTGATTTATCAGTGAACCAGACAGGTGCCCAGTGACTGCTGCCAGGTCTGGTGATGAAGGCAGTGCTGTGGGGTCAATTGAGGAGCTGCAGACTTCAGGTCTTCGTGACCTGAAGCCATGCACTCCGTTTCTCACAGTTCCTGTCCTGAAGATTCCTCAGTGTTGTACCGTATAGACCCTGCGTGTTGTGGAAATCTGTAAAGCACACAAAGGGTCACACTGAATTGATAAGGCGCATATTCCAGCATTAGAACAGCTCCCACAGTCTGACCTTCAGTTTCAAATCTTCATCTGCCACTCCCTGGCATCATTAGCAGCCATGATTCCAAAACCAACAACAACAAACAATGTTATCCCCGGAGCAGCCACTTGACTAATGATCAGTTGCGGCTCAATGCAGGGCAGCCGGGTGTTTTTACGCCTTTTGATTTTTTTGAGTAGTGTATACATTGCATTATTGATTGTTTATATTTAAGTCACCTATGTTTAACTCCTGTGTATTAGAAAGTGATCTACTTTTGTTATTCTTTCATTGTATATGCACACAATGATTCATACCAGTAACATAGGGTCAGTCATGTACCAAACTGGCCATTAGAGAGCGCACTTGACTTGTGTAGTTTTAAAAGATAAAATGTTTTAATCCGGTCTGCGTCTGTGAGCTAAAGCTATGTACCCAGACTTATACTTTTTTCTTTAGTCATAAACTGTAATTGTATTTCATAGAAATTAGCTTTTGTGTCAAAATTCTGAAACTGAATTCTTTGGGAACATAACCTAGGGTGGATCAACTGCTCGTAATATCCCAATCTTATTTAACCTTATTTATGCTGCCCTACATTGTGGTGTTTGTTCCAGGTCTTGTCAGAAAGTGTCACATCCATTCAGGGAGGCTGTGTTGGAAAGGACGCATTTGATGAGGTGTTGACAGCCACTTACACAGGTAATGCATGGGTGGTGATAAAGGAAGTGGTGCTACTCAAAAGAACAATGTGTGATGGTAACAGTATCCTTTGCTTTGTGTAGGTTGGGTGACAGGGCTGACTTCAGAACCACAACAAAAGGAAGCTGGGCCTGGAGAGGAAATGAAGATGAGTCCAGAAACACAGAACAAAATTGTGGCACTGAGGTACGGAACTTGAGATTGTGGCACTGAGATACTGAACTTGAGATTATGTTATTGGTGTGTATTAGGTTGTCCAAGATTCATTTCTGACTAGAAACTCATTCTACTATATTCAAAATACCACATATGCCTGGCAATTTTCAAAATCTGATTGAAAAGTGCTGATTGACTACCTGAAACCAATGCAACACCGTTTGGGGGAAGATATCTCACTGTACCTACATGAAATGGGGACATCATAGTATTTTACTTAACTCTTTCAATCATTCTTTCACTGAAATCTTTGCAGTGTCACCCAGCATTTTTTACAAACCTGTACTGTCAAATGATTCCAGTGTTTCATTGTAATATATATATATATATATATATATATATATATATATATATATATATATATATATATATATAACACACACACACACACACTGTTACATATATGATTAAACATGATATTTACACTGACTGTATTTTGCCATGCCTAATGACACCAGGGAACAACATGAAGATTGTTTCCTGAAACCAAATGTTTTTTTTTTTTGTTGTTTTTTTAATGGAAATCAGTCTGTTTCTGTTTCAGTTTGTGCAATTCATATTTTTATTTGAATAGAAACTAATACTCTAGTTGAGCCCATCCCTGTGCTGTTGTGATGGTGATGTGTCAGTTCAGGTGCTGGGTAGGTATGTTAAAGCCTACCAGTTTATTAATGAACAGATTTATTATCATAGTCACCAGGAGCCAACCAACTAGCTCAAGAATATCCCTTTCTAGTAAGACATGCCCTGTCCAACTTCTATACAGCACCCCAGAAAAGGACAAAAACAACCTGTAAAGAATGCAGTGCACCCTTCATTATAAAATGCAGTCCACACTTCATTATAAAATCAAAAGGTTGTTAATGATAAGGTTTTCCAGTAATCACAATGGGAATAACACAATATACAGAGTGCACATTTCCAGTGGCCCTAGTACTCCACAGTCAGTCCAGTGTAGTCAGTTCTGATATAGAAAAACAAACCAAAATAAATATAAGAAGAAGAAAAAGTAAACATTTCATTTGTGGAATTCCCCTTATTGACACACATAGCCTTACATACAGTTGTCCTTTTCATCAGCAAGGATGCCAGAGAATCTTACTTTTCCAAAAGATAGAAGTTCTTAACTTCAAAGGTAGCTTTGCATAACCAAAAAATAGCCGTTTAGAGCGTTTAACTTTAGACCCCACCCCGATCCACTTTGGCAGTCTGGAAACTGTAACACCCTTTTACATGAGCTGCACTTATATATATAAATTAGGCTAAATGAATTAATTAACAGACAGGAGGAATACAAATAACAAAATGTATATTAATAATAATAATAGAGAGGCTGATAGACAAACAAAAATACTGTCCTCCAAAGATAAGAATGAGCACCAATAACCACTGTCCGAAAAGCACAGTAATGTAAAGTTTGAATTCACCTCTACTTCAGTATTAACCTGAATGACTGATTCACTCAACAGAATGAGATAGAGAAAAACAACATATACTGTTCTAGTTCAATCAATCATATATGTTCATTAACAGTAGCATGCTTTTACATACCTCTGAATCTCTATTTTTACACAGTAACATTTACATTGAATAAAACAAATCCAAACAAAAGGAAAACAAACAGTTTGCTTTCACACAGAGTATAACACAACCCTGTTTCTCAGTTCGTTTGTAGTTGATAAGTTACGTTTGATAAGTTATGAAGAAAATCTAAACAAAGGGGTAAAGAAAAATAATAACTTTCATGCTTTCCAGAGACAATAGATATTCACACACGCTTCTTAATCCAACACAGTTCAAACATAAGCCTGCTTTAGGGCTACAGTACGCGCAATGTCCCGAAGTAAGAAAAAAACACCCAGCCAAAACAGTTCGGCCTTCCACATACAAAACAAGTAGCAACCCCACCTCTCAATCAAGCACTGTTCGAGCATAAGATAATAACTCGCTGAATTGTGTCAAAGAACAGAACAGTCGCAAACCAGCAAGTGCCAAAAAAAATAAAAAATAGAATAGAACGAAAACTTTGTTTCAAATGCTGATGACGACCCTCCCCAGATCTGGATGACTGCCCTTGATGTTTGTCATTCCAACAAATTGATAAATAGTTCCATGTAGATCAAAACGGGAAAACTGCTGCCAACTCCAGTTTAACTCGGTACTACAAGAATCATTGAAAAAACAAAAAAAAAAAAAAACCTTCCTCCATGCAGGTTTACCTCTGCTGTTTGTCCCTTTTCACTCGAAAAACTGCACTGCAGCTCCCCCTACTGTCCTCCAACAGGCTCTCTACCTCTCTTCCTTACTCGAATCTAGCTATGTACTTTTTTTTTTTCTGGTCCGATGCAACACATGGGCACACTGTGATGTTTGAACGTTGTGTGCTTTAGATTGTGAGAGCATTGTGTGTTTCTAGGGGGGGTTATTATAATCCTGGGGAGTTTGTACAGTCCTGCAGGTCAGCAACTCAGTGCAAAGGCCTTGTTATCAAGGTACTTGGACAGTTCAGATTAATCTTCATAATGCATTACTGCTCCAGTTCGTTTCTGTAATGCATTCACTTGTAATACATTACAGAAACGAACTGGAGCAGCTGCAGGTGAAGGTTCTGCAGGAACGTGAGAAATACCAGCAGTCTGCCCAGTCCAGCACAGCCATCTCATCAGTACCTGTCTTCAGTGTCAATGACAAGTTTACTCTGTGTCGAGATGACGCCAGCTACAGCCTTACCCTGGAGGTGCAGACCGCCATAGATAACGTTCTACTTCAGGTAAGGCAAGCTTTTACATGGATGTATTTGACCTGTGTTATAGGTTTCTAAAGTACAATACATATTAAGTTAAAAACCATCTCCCACTTATGTGTTACTCCTTCTGTACAGTATATAGTAAGGTAAAATAGTGTTCTAGCCTTTTTGCAGTGAGGTTATTAAAAGTAGCACAGTTTATTTTCCCTCTGGGTTTATGGGATTTCTACAGAAGTTTTCTCCTGGGCAAGCAGATATATTTTTGAATGAGCTATAGAGTGTTTTTGTATTGTATTAACCAAGCTAAGAGCATTACATTTGCAGAATTTAGAGCATTTCAAGAACCCTGTGGAACTAACGTGTCTTAAACTTTCTTACCAGAGTGATGTTCCTATAGACCTGCTGGATGTGGACAAAAACTCTGCAGTTGTCAGTTTCAGTGGATGTGATTCAGAGGTAATATACTTTGTAACCTGATGTACCACTATATTCTATTTTCCAGTGAGCCTTGAGTCTTTGTTTGTTTGTTTTATTTGTTAAGTGTCTAAGGTATGTAAAGGTGTAATCTTAAACTAGACTGGGGAAACGGAAAATCTTTTTTTCAAGAAAACTGACACCATGAAATAACTGGAGCAATCATCAGGTTAGTAGAGCAAGCAAACTAACAGCCCTTTACCTTTAACCCGTTCTGGACCAAGCACTGTTCAGAGGGATGCACCCACAGGACCAGGCATTTTTTGGCTGTATTTGACTCTTCCTATAAAAATTCACTACAAACCTATTTCTCACAGTAGCATCTTGGAAATGGGGTCTTTTTTCAGAACACTGGGGAACATTATAAAGTACTTCAGAATCCATGCAAACTTTTAGCTTTTTTTTTTTTTCAATACATAGACGAAGGCTTGTGAACAGGCTGGCTGTAGGGGTGATATCAGGCCAGAAAGAAACACACAGACAGGCAGTACTGGCCGGTGAAACTGAGATGCTGCGGCGCTCAATGTTTTATTGAATGAAACAAATAAAAGATTTAAACAAAAACAGCATGTGGCACTTGAGGCTAAAATAAATAGAAAAATAAAACAGATAGGACGAATACTAAACAAGTATCGTGCAAGTCCTCTCGCACGAGTAGCATTCGTTATTTTATTTTTATTTTTTCCTTCTATCTCCAAACCTGTTCTCCACTCATTGAACACTCAACCCAGAGTGAGTAAAATGTGCATCTATATATATTGTTGTGCTGGGATTCAATTACCGGTACTAATTAATTATTCACTTGAATCCCAGCACGTGAACTAATTTGTGCAGTCCCGTGCTCACATACTATTACATACTTTATCTGCACGTGAAGTGGTTATGCAATCATCAAAGGCAATCATTCAAATAAAGCTGAGGCACTAACAGATAATGACGTAGAGTGTCTGTACAGCACTGAAACACTACATTTAAAAACCCCAGCTGTACTTGTGAACCTCGTCGTGTTTAATATTAGCTCACACGGGAATCCGTGTATTATAAAAAAATAATAGATGGGCCTCTTTGAGTTACAGGAAAACAGTTCCATCTCAGGTTTCTGTGACAGTTTATAAACTCCACCTTTTATGACATCACAGAAACCCTAGATGTAATTATTTTCCTGTAACTCACTGAAGCCCATCTATTTCATATATATATGTGTGTGTGTGTGTGTGTGTGTATATATATGTGTATATTATATATATATATATATATATATATATATATATAGATATATACTCTATATAGATATATATATATATATATATATATATATATATAATCATATATATAGTATATATATACACATATATATAATATATAATATATATATATACATGTGTGTTGTGTGTGTGTATATATATAATATATATATATATATAATATATATATATATATATAGATATATATATTATAGATATATTTTTAGATATTTTATTCTGTATTCTACTTCGATACATGTATAAAAATGTATTATTCTATGACCCGAGGGACCTTACAATAATTAAAAAATATTGATCTTTGGGCAAATTAAAAGACATTGTTTCACTGCAATGACATAGTACATGTTCATTCTCTGGGTCTTCGTAAACAATAATGGATCCTGCTCTTGATTTTGTTTTCTTAAAATAAATATTCATAAATAAAATAAGTTATTCATTTCATTATTAGCAGATCATTTATTTCATGAAATAGTATATGCTTTTATAAAAAATACATGAGACAGAATAAATGTTATTTTCTAATTATAATTCAAATACATCAGATGTACAGTGTTTCCGCCTTTTTATCAACTCTAAACAAGTTCCTGTGATGTTCTGTTTCTGCTTTTGTCTCTGCCGGCTGCTGTAAGCTTTCTTCGCCCTTTAGACACTAAGTGCCCCTCTCCGTGACGACACACGATCGCAGTCCTAGAAGCCCACTTCAGTATGTTCGTGTTAACACAATCCCTGTCATTTAAAGGATTAAATTACTATTAGCCACCTATTTCTGGACATGTCCCCTGTCTACATCCTTTATAAGTCTGTCTCGTAAGTCAATCTGCAAGACAAAAGTAGCCTTGTCTGTTGTCCTAGGTCAAACTTTAAATGTTACCTTTGACATCTGTTACTCTAAGCAGAGTTTCATGTTCTGTGGAATAGAAGACAATGCACGTATGCTGCTGGTTAAAGGTACATCTGATATTTCACTGATCTGTCCATAACTCATACATAGCTTATGTAGTTTATGTCCTATGTTTTGTAAGTAAGTTACATTTTCTTATTCACAGCCAAATGGAAACTTTCTTCTTGCTACATATAGATGCCAAGCAAACACTACCAGACTTGAGCTAAAGGTAAGAACTGTTTAAGTAATCATTAATCTTTACCTATAGTGGACATGTATCTTGTAATCCATTGGTATTTTTTTTTTGTCTTTCCCATCCCTATTTTGACCACTATAATGACTGTCCAATCTCACAACTACCAGTATTTAGCCATGTCACAGGTTTTGAAATTAACACCCGCCAAACGCAGATTAATTTGGTCTGTGGTGGGTAAATTAACTTAACATAGCTTGACTGTCTGTGAAGAGCAGTGCGACTGAAAAAGGAGAACGCATGGGTATCAATTGCTGAACAAATGCAATCAACTTGTGCGTATTATAACCTCACTGAAAGTGTAACCGGTGAAGTTTGAATTTGAATACAGCGACTGCTGTATTAAGAATTTAGATTTTTGTTTACTGTGTCTTTTTGAGGTGCGGTCAATCGAAGGCCAATATGGGACTCTTCAGGCCTATATTACTCCACGTCTGCAGCCTAAAACCTGTCAGGTTCGTCAGCATCAAATCAAACCCCTGTCTCTCCACCAAAGAACCCATGCCAGTGAAGAGCACAGGTAAGCCTTCAAAATGTTTTGTTTCTCAAGATTTCAAATCTTAAAAAGCCTTTCAGAGGACTGGCCTTGTGATTCTATTGGAAAAGTACATTAGTTTGTTAAACAGCGCTCGAACCATTAGGTGAGCAGAACATGTTGGCTACCATTCTACTTGCTGACTGGGTAATGTTTTTCTTACGCCAGCTTTTAATAATGGCATATACAATATTAAATATGCAAGTGTCAGATGTTTTATTTAGTTTAGATAATTAGCAGTGATGAACCAAAATTAAAATAAAAACTATATATTTGTTTATTGCTAAAATTAAATCATTCTGGCTGGTGTACCATGTTGAAATGCACTGGGGGAGGAGAGAGAATTCTCCATTAAATGTAGCCTATAATAATTCACTTTCCTCACCCAATCCCAATTATTAAATTATTAAACCAATTATTCCTTTTAGTATGTTGTACCAAAGCCATTCTCATCTGTGAAGAGTAACACTGCATTCTGTCATTGGATTTTAATGCATGCAAGATAGATTCCAAAATAAGAAAAATATTCGCCCAGGACCACCAAATGTTAAAATGTTATTGGATGTTGGATATCTCAATGTTTGTTGTACTGTATAAGAAACGTTATTTGATGGTAGATATCTCAGTGCTTGTATAAGAAAACGTAATTTGATGGTAGATATCTCTGCGCGTGTTGTATAAATATATTTCTCTCTCTCTCTCTCTCTCTCTCTCTCTCTCTCTTTCTCTCTCTGCACAGACCAATGAATACTCTGACACTGACTGGCCAGTTCAGTTTTGCTGAGATTCACTCCTGGGTTGTTTTCTGTCTTCCTGAAGTCCCTGAAAAGACTCCAGCAGGGGATGATGTAACCTTCTACTTCCAGAACACCTTTCTCGATACACAGCTGCAGTGCACATACAGGTACGGCACTCTATTTCAGAGCACCTTCCTCGATACACAGCTGCAGTGCACATACAGGTACGGCACTCTATTTCAGAGCACCTTCCTCGAAACACTGCTGCAATGCACATACAGGTAAGGCAGGCTCACGAATAAATCTGTTACCAATAATACTACTGTTTCAGATTTTTACTGGTACAGTGAAACAATTATTTATTCTATCTCTCTTCTCTGTTTGTAGCAAAGGAGAAGGTGTATTTAAATCTGACAACATTTCTACAATATCCATTCTAAAAGATGTCCTCTCAAAAGAAGCAACCAAAAGGAAAATCAACCTGAACATATCCTATGGTAAGCGTCTTTCTGTTTCCTGTTTCATCTGAGATTGTGTTACTGTAAGTACAGTGCTTTCAACTCCTAATCAATCAGTATTTATTTTATATAGCACCTTTCATAGTGGACAACCTTCACAGAGCGCTTTACAAGATAGTGAAGAACAATGCATAACACATTAAATACAGAGAAATACAGGGCATAGTACATTGAATAGAACAGTAAATAAACAATGCAAATACATTAACTAAAAGGCTAGGATGGGAATTCTAAACATTGTGGATGTGTGTGTCAAGCACAATAGCAATTCTAGACAACAGCTAATAACAGATCCTCTGTTCTTCTGCTTACAGATGTTAATGAAGAATCGGTAAATCACACCTTGAAGCTAATCCACCCCAAACTAGAATACCAGTTGATTCTGGCTAAAAAGGTGCAGTTAATTGATGCTTTGAAGGTAAGGGGAGTGACTCTAAAGCATGGGTGTGTGGATCTGAGATCAGTTTACATATACAGTATTACGTGACGCTGAGGCTGGTATCTTAAGAGTCAGGATCGCTCAGTGAAGAATACGGTTTGCCAGCTTGAATGCAATGACAAGGTTGGTGGTTCCCTCCGTCCCTCCCTCTCTCTTCCAGGGTGTTAAATGCGTTTGTTAAATCTCTAGAACAGAGGTAGTACACCCCTAAGGCAAGTCATTTATTTGTCTGTGTTAAAATCCTGAGGACTTTATTATGTTAGAAGTGACATTTTATATTTGTAAAAAAAAAAAAAAAAGTCACTTCTAACATAATAAAGTTGTAGTGATTGTCATTCGTTATACATTGTCTCTTTGAATAACACCACAGTTAAGATCATAAAAATAGGAACTTCCCTGAAGTTTTATGAATGTTGTTTTTCTAACCTTAGTACACAAAACATCTTTTGCCCCCTCTTCTGCATCATGGACACAGTAAAACGAGGTGTGAGAAGTGCTTATTGAACAGGAATGATTCTTTCCATTAGGTGTAAGAAGTGAACAGGAATGGTTCTTTCCATGGACAGTAAAACAAGGTGTAAGAAGTGCTTATTGAACAGGAATGGTTCTTTCCATGGAATGGTTCTTTCCATGGACAGTAAACAGAGGTGTGAACAGAAGTGCTTAAGAAGTGCTTATTGAACAGGAATGGTTCTTTCCATGGACAGTAAACAGAGGTGTAAGAAGTGCTTATTAAACAGGAATGGTTCTTTCCATGGACAGTAAACAGAGTAAGAAGTGCTTATTGAACAGGAATGGTTCTTTCCATGGACAGTAAAACGAGGTGTAAGAAGTGCTTATTGAACAGGAATGGTTCTTTCCATGGACAGTAAAACAAGGTGTAAGAAGTGCTTATTGAACAGGAATGGCTTAGGTGTAAGAAGTGCTTATTAAACAGGAATGGTTCTTTCCATGGACACAGTAAACAGAGGTGTAAGAAGTGCTTATTAAACAGGAATGGTTCTTTTCCATCGTTTGATGTGTTTCCTCTGTGTATCCCCCAGGAGCTGCAGGTTCATGAAGGGAATGTGGACTTCTTGATTCCAGAGTACCGCAGTATTCTGGAAGAGGCTGATCACCTCCTAGAAGAGTACAAGAAGCAGCCTGCACATCTAGAAAGATTGTATGGTATGTTTTCCCATAATTCCACTTTGTCATTTCTGTGATAGGGCCCCAGAGTGAAATACTTTTTCTTTGCTAAGCTCATTTAGCTGAGGAACCAAAATGTACTTTTCTCTTGAAGGTGCGTAATGCACTATTGAAACCCATCCTGGTACTTCTGTATAATGGAGTTGTTCCTGCCTTGTGTATTGGCTCGTGCTGCTCACGCTGTGTGAAACCACATTTCTTATAAGAATGACCTTGTTACATGTCACAAAGATGAAGACTGTGCTGAGGAACTGCTAATACATTTTTAAAAAGGTTATTTATAATGTTCTAATCGTGCTGTATCTTGTTTGTACAGGATGAAATCTGTACAGGATACTCGTTTCTCATAAGAATTTTTAATTTAGAAAGAAATGTGTGTGTTATATGTATTTTACTTTACAGTTGCCTTCTCTTGTAGGTATGATTACAGACCTCTTCATTGACAAGTTCAAATTCAAGGGAACAAATGTGAAAACCAAGGTTCCTGTGCTGCTTGAAGTTTTGGATAACTACGACTCAGAGTCTCTAATTGCTTTCTTTGATTCTGCTTAATCCTGTGGAGAAAGCAACAATGACCTAGTACTGTACATCTTTATATAACAAGCCAAACTATGCTTAATGTTTGCTTAGTATATTAAAGACATTGAAATGGGTGTTATGTTCAAGACATTTTAATTGTTACAATGTTAGATATATTGTCTTCTAGTTTTTCACAATCCAGGTATATTAAAGACACGTGTAGTTCATTTTAAGACACAGTCTTCAGCATTATATTCTTTGTCCCTTTAAGGGCTAATGTTTACATGCATACTATCTTTATTCGAATGTTATTTATGTGAAATGTGCAAATGTTTTATGATGCTTTTTAAAAGTAACATTTAGTATATATGTATATTGAACAATATTTTATGAGAATATTTTAGTCCTTTTAAAGATTGGTCTTAGTCGTCAATAAAATAATACTTGTTACAATTCTATGTTTTATAAAGAACTTAAATGTTAATGTAACATGCTGCTTTGAATAGATCATTCCCGGAAAATGTTTTTTTCATTGTTTTTTTGTTTCATAATACAAATATCACTTGTCATTGTTTGACTAAAAAGATGAAACCCAAATTTGGCAAACTAGAAATCAGTAACAAGTTGAAAAGCCTATGATGTAAGCACTTTATCTGTCATTCATTATTTTATAGACACTTTACAAAATAAATCCCGATTTAATCTTGAACGTGTGTAGAGTAAAACTATAAAGTTAGGATGGGACGACCCAAAGTGATTTTTTAAAAGTATATTAATTTGATTTTAGCCATATTTGCATACAATTAATGTAATGTTAATGATGTGACTGCACTTTTTTTTTTTTTTTTTTTTTTTTAACTATTTAGATTTGTAAATGGCAATGATCTCTTAAACTTCCATCAGTGCTATAATTACATTCTACATTGCTTCAAAAGTAACACTGGCTGATCAAGATACACATCTGCCAGCTTCTGTGGCACAGACATTTGTCTGCTAAATTAGTGGAGTAGACTGCTGCTTTGTAATATGAGTAATGTGGGATTAGGCCGCTGTTGCAAGAGACCTTACTTTTCTGCTGGGAGAAAAATAATTTAATCCTATTTGCATACTGCACTAAACATCACTGCCACTCATCAATCACCCAACCTGCTTTAAAGCATTGCATCTCAGACCAATGGGAGAATCTAGGAAACTGGGGCACCCCAAATTTGGGTTCAGGTAGAAACAGGAAGTGGCATGATCTTCCCACACAACTAGATTTTAAAGCAGGTATTTGAAATGGACTTGTGGTGCCTTCTATTTTACACTGCCTACAGTATGTTCTACAAAGGCTAAGAAAGCAATTGCTTGTAAAAGATGAATGAATATTTTCAAAGAGGCAAAAAGTAGTCACAAACCAAGTTAGTTTGTGACTGAAATCAGCATTTGTTACTACATATCATTACTTCATCCAATGTATGTCAAAACATTTCTATATGAGACAATAACTGGGCTATATGTGTTTCTTAGCAATGTACGAAGTCAGAAGAAAGAAGCTGTTGCTCATGTACTAATGTTCTAAATCTAAACAATGTGTATTGTGCAATACTACCTTTGTTCAGCTGATTCCCATGCTTGAACTTCCAGTACTCCAGGAACCACACCTGTTTCGCATGCAAAAATCTTCAGCTGTTGTTTTTTTTGTCAGTACAGCTTTCTTTCTACGTCGCAATTTATCTGTCACTTCTAATCTTTAAAGTATTCGGTAAATAACAAAATAAATAAAACTTTTTCTGGAAGTTGTGGTTCACCAATCACATTCAGACATTTAAGTCTGTCTTCAGTGTAATAAGATCAATGGAAGGGAGGCATACCATCTTTTCTTTTTTTCAACTAGCATGTTAAGTCTGGGTGCCTGTTTTATTGTTATACATGAATGTTATGTATAACAGAAAAACATAGAACTGGAGGAGGTTCGAAAGGGTGTTTTTCATTTACAAAATGCAATATGAATTGGTTTCAGAGGAAATGGCCTTGTGATTTGAAATGTTAATAACTAGTAACAGGTGTAACCGCTATAGTTCAGACAGTAATAATGTGTATAATTCCTTAGTCTCGTGGTTATGGTTTCTAACTAGGACAATAGCTTCAGTAGCATGTTAGCACTTTCTCCTTGAGAGGATGGCTTTCTTCAATAGAAGTTGTTGTATAGGCTACCTACTATGAGGCTCCATGTGATTACACTTGTTAATGTTCTATGGAAGCCTGACGGTACTGTCTGCTGCACCAGCTTCCACAACAAAGAAACTCAAATCATTACCCTAATGAAGATTTTAATAATAATAATAATAATAATCTTTTTAATATAGCGCCTTTCACAATAAAAAATTGCAGCAAAGCGCTTCACATGAATAAAAACATTGACAAATATTAATAAGAGAATGCAAGAAAAGCAAGAAAAACAAAAACAACAGTAACACGAGGCAGAGAATAAAAACGTTACCTTATAAAGGTGTGTTTTTAGTCTTGTTTTAAAAGCAGTAATGTTTAGGGCTTCCCTTACAAAGCTAAGTTTTTTGGCCCTATAAATGAATGCTCTACCTGTGAAGATGGCAGCTTCAGTTCGTTTAAGAAAGCGCAACTGAAGTGAAGCCCTCTAGGTATGAATCTGTGTGAAGTTCTTGATGCAAACAAATACATGTGCATGTTGATCAGGGTTCACCCTGCCATGCTGTGAATCATTCATGCCTGGGTGAGTCTAATTTGCAATTTGTCTATTATAGTGTTATCTGTTAATTGCATGGAAATCAAGTAGTTCTAAAATGTATTGCATCTACATTTCCTCTTCCTGTTGATTGCATAAACCCAACTGTTTTAGAACACGTTTTTCTTTTTTTTTTTTTTTAACACATTTTGGAACTTAAATATACTGAAACTATTATAGGAGTCTTTTTAAGATCTTACAACATTCTTTTTATTGAAGAATTAGTAACAAACCAAAGATTAAGATTTACATTTGAATACCTGGAATTGCGTGTGGTGGATTGCCTTCAATTTAAGTATAATAAACAGTTAAGGAAACATAAGACAAGTAGATTTATTTACATGTTACAGCCTGTCAAGCTCAACTTGACAATGCTGGTGACGCAAGCAATTCATTCTCAGCATTGTTTCATAACTAACTGAGTGGTTCAGTACTACAAAGCCAGTGAGCTGTGAATCAAGTTTACAGGTTAAAGCTGGGAGTCCATTTCTGAGGTGATAAGAGGTCCTAGTAATGGGGTTAGTGAACTGAATGAGATCTTCATTTGCATTGGTACAGCCAGGGCTTTGCTGACACACAACACACAGGGCCAACTGAAAACGAAGCTTGAGGGGCAGCTTCAATGACCAATCAGAGCAAATAAATATGCTACTGTTTTCAAAGACATTCAGTGGTCATCATCACTTCCTAAAGCCTAATCAACCCTGGGTGGGAAGGAGGGGTGTTGGAGAAGCTATGTTTCTGCATTTGCTTTTAACCCGAGTCCAAGCACACATGCAACTTTATATCAACCGGCATGTCACCTATTTTTTTCTCTTTCTATTTATGTTTGAACAATGTAGTATTCAGTTAAGGTTTAACAACTATTAAGTAAGGTTTAAAGGGAGGGAAATAGATGGAAAATAAAACCCCAAACTAGAAACCCTTGTTATAATACTGCTTGGTTTTAACAATAGCTTCGGTCCCAGTTGCAACGTTTAAAATGGTGACTACTGTTTAAAGCGCTTTGTGTTTTGTCCACGAAAGGCGCTATCTATACAAGTGTAATGTTGTGTTCTCGTTGGGTAGGTTGTATAATTTATATAAAATGCCATGGACCTGGATTCCCAACAGTTAAGGTGTTTTTTGAAGTGCGAACTCAGTTAATATGCTGCAAAATCAGCGTCCATCAAACAGCAGCCTCTGCGCACCAGATTATGTTACGAATAAAGTGGCATGACCAGACCATGAGCCTTTCCGTTTTTATAACGCGTGTTTGGTCTGACTGGTCTTATTGTAGTCAGGTTATATATAATATTTGAAAACCACTGTAACAACAAGATTATTATTTCAAAAAGTTTTTTTTTCTAAGCTTGGGGGAAAAAAAAAAAAAAAAAAAAAAAACCTTTGTCACGTATATAAATTGTATTTAAGAAATCCAACACATCTCCAAAACACGTTTCATATCATGCAGCTACGGTTTTCACTGGCTGCTAGTTTTAGATTTTTAAATACTTCTGCAAAGGGGGCAGTGCTCAGATTTAGACTCGGCGGCCACCGTAGTCCTGTGACGTTTTCAATCCCTAGGTCTGTGATTGGACCATTTCAATAGTCGCGGGCTACTTGAATAGAGAAAGCAGCGGTTTCAGCAGTAACTGGAAGAGAAGCAGCGAGTGAGGGTCAGGCAGAGGAGAAATCTTTTTAAAGCGGTCTTAAACGGGAAATAAAGCCAGCATGGAGAATTGAAGAAAACCCTGTTCGCCGATTTATTTTATGCTTCTAGCTCGCGTTTGTGTTAGCTTGTGCTTTTAATTCGTGCTTTTGCGAGTAGCTGTGGTGCCCCCGATGTTATTGTCTGCAGCTTTGTTACACTCCTGCTTTGATTCCAAGTCCCGCTTTTATTTTAGACGTGGCAATTGTTCACTTAGGCTTCTAACTTCTTAGACTTCCAATTTTATTTTGAAAATGTTTGGTGCCAGTCAGGTGACTGTGGCGGGGGATAGTAGCCAGAACCAGGAAAATTTGCTTTCAAGGCAAAGTGTAGCTGGGAAAAATGTGCTGGAAAACCAGGAGAATACGAATCCCAAAGCCTCAAACCGAATGGTTTTGGGAGTTTTGCTGAATACCGGTAACCAGCGCATCACCCGAGTTCAATCACAACGCGCCACGAAACAGGTTGGTAATCTTACTGTAAGGTACTACGCAATATCGCTACATTTTCGTATTTAAATGTGTACAGGTGATGTTTAACCAGCTTTCATTTATAGCTAATGCCAATGTACTACTTTTATGTCCCGCCGTGGTGGCCTGTATTAAATGTAATGCTCTGACTAGTATAAAACGGGCTGATTCCAGATTCGTCAATGAAATACAAACACATTTTATACAAGTTAAGGCGCGTGAAAACATCTAATTATGTCCTCTAAATTTAAATGAAATGTGGTGACACTAAAGCACACTTCAATGTTAATTGCTTTTAATGTCTACTTCAGTTATTTCCTACAGTCCGCCATTTTCTTGCTGATGTAGTTTACAATGGCATTGCTCAGTTTCTACATTAATGCTTTTACGTCCAGGTTTGGCTTTCTAAGCCTCCTTTTAACCCTGCGGTCTCGAATGGATTTTAGGTGTTGCCCTGGTCTTTTCTTGCACAAGTGTTTTGCATGCTTGCAGCATCGAAACTATTTCATGGTTTCTTTTTCTAGGCTGCGTCCTGCAGTGAGAACTATGGCCAGGACCCTGCTGGCAAAGTGGGAACGAAACTGCCTGCTTTCACAATCCATGTGGACCAGCCTGATGGTGCCTGCAGTAAGAGGCAACATGTCTCGACGGCAAAACCAGAGTCGGAAAAGCCTCTTTCACTTAACCCATCGGTGAAACCCTCCCTTGTGAACCGACAGCCTCTCTCTACCATTGAATGTTCGATGGATGTCAGCTTTGGTAGGTAGATCTTGAATCCAGTTACCAGGTTTTCTGTACTTTCTGATCAGTCAGGAAGGCTACATCTAGTGGCACGCATGGTTTGCATGACAGTTTGGATTAGCAGTGCGCTGGTTATTAGTTGCATAAAGGCACTAGAGAATTGCCACAGCAATTTGGAATATTTTTACTCTTAAATCTCCCCCACCAGCTTAATGATCTTGGTGTGCTAAATTGCCACCAGTGGTTTTGGGGCCACATCTCTGGTTGTCCTAAATTAAAACCAGGAACTGTATCCAGTAACACCCTGTGCTTACACAGAATAATATCTTAACTATGGCTTTTGAATTTGTGCATACTTGAATCCTGTCCTTGTCAAATCTTTCCAGGCTCCCCTATGGTTCTGGACATGTCCATTAATGAAGCAGAAGAAAATAAGTCTATTGTTAATGAAGTCCCTGATTATGCATTAGACATCCACAAATATTTACGAGAAATGGAGGTATGTATGGCCCACTTTAAATGATTGGGGTTCTTGGCAGATTTGAGGCCAAAGAATATTGGTGGGTGTAGGTTGGTGGCCAACTGGACACCAGTCTCTCAGAAGTGACAGATTTCTGTTTCTAACTGTCAAGTTTTAAGTATCGCTTGAGTACAGGATTGAGGGCTTTAATCTTGAGGGAATGAAGTTTGGATCACGGTGTGATTTAAGATTTGGAATACAGAATAGAATCCAATAAAGTTAACTGCCTTACATTTTGTAAAAGGTTTGACATATTGAAACGCATCTCTTCTGTTCCTGAAATAGGTGAAGTCCAGGCCGAAGGCGGGTTACATGTCGAAACAGCCAGACATCACTAATAGCATGCGAGCCATCCTCGTGGACTGGCTGGTGGAAGTCGGGGAGGAGTACAAGCTGCACAGCGAGACTCTTTACCTGGCTGTTAACTACATCGACAGATTCCTCTCATCCATGTCTGTGCTGAGAGGGAAATTGCAGCTCGTCGGCACGGCGGCCATGCTTCTAGCATCGTGAGTGTTGCAAGCAGGCCTACGAAATGTACTTAAATGCTGGCATCCTTATGTCTTCAAAGCAACCTTACTGAGGGTTTTTTCTCATTTCAGAAAATTTGAGGAGATCTACCCACCAGAAGTGGCAGAGTTTGTCTACATTACAGATGACACTTACACCAAGAAGCAGGTTCTACGGATGGAGCACCTGGTCTTGAAAGTCCTTTCTTTTGATCTTGCTGCTCCGACGATAAACCAGTTTCTTACACAATACTTTCTGCATCAGCAAGTGAACAGAAAAGTGGAAAGCTTGTCACTGGTGAGACTCTTTATAATCTCTTGATTGTCAGGTTTGGACATGGCCTGGCACAGTGCACATTTTGACACGTGATTCCTCCCTTCATAGGTGTGCAATTTGAGGTTGATGTTCCTAACCAAGGTGAAATAGTCGGTAAATTAACAGGACAGTTTCATGTAGGCAACAAGGTCAAGCATTCTATGGCTGTGACCCACACCTGCCTAACTGTTCTGACTGTCAGAATAATGAAATAGATTCAAGGTATTATTTTTAAAGCAGTTTGTATGTGTAGTATAATTTGGTGTGGTTTTGTCAAATACTGCCATTAAGCAGTGCTGCTTGAGTGTGGTGTTTCACATTTTGAACATCTCCATGCTGCCTATAGGCTTTTCTGTCCTGACGCATATTGAGTGTTGATGATCCTAAACCCAGCAGCCTTGATGGGTGCAAGTTGCTTTAGAAAATGGTGATTAAACTTTTGTAAGCTTAGAATCAGAGCCTACTGGTGCAAAATGAAATCCTGCCCTAATCAAACACCCCTCGGAACCACACAAACCTTCTCTCCTCTGCTAATGAATAAATACACATCTACTGGTGTAAGAAACTAGTGATCCTTGCCCTCAATTGTTTGAGCTGTTGGTGCTAGACAGCAACTTGGGTGATGACCCCTAATTCTGGTGCGTACCAAACCATTTCTGCTGTCACTTGCTTGAGAACCTAGTTGCAAACCTCTATACAGCACCAGCAACTCGTAGTGGCACATAGAGATGTTTGGATAAAGTTGTTGATGTGTAAAACTGTACACAGCTGCATAGTGGTTTTTTTGCAATAATGGATACTTAAATATTCTCCCCAAACATATTTAAGAAACAACCATTTTAGTCCTACAGCCGGCAGATTTAGGATTAAAGTAAACTCAAAGCTACCCTTATTTGAGAAATCACACTAAATGTCATTAGAAGGTGTGTAAAACATTGGTTCTGTGTAGCCTGATTTTTCTGCTATGCAGGAGTCCTAGCTTTTATAGAGCATGTGCTAGTTTTTCTAATTTCTTCCCAGTTCCTTGGAGAATTAAGCCTGGTCGACTCTGATCCTTTCCTGAAGTACCTGCCATCTGCCATTGCTGCAGCAGCAATGACTTTATCAAATGTTACAATTACAGGCGCCACCTGGGTAAGTCAATCTGCAAGTGTCTTTCATAGCATTAACAGTCTGGAAGTGGTTAACCCTTGTGTTTCTTTTATATAATATTTTTTTACAGTTGTAGTCAAGTTTTATATACCCTAATGGAAACTCATTTCTAGAAATTAAGGAATTATAGTAAATCTTTTTGTAGCGCAAGTGTTGCTTTTGTGAGTGAGGAAAACAAGTTACAAGAAAGTAGATGTCTACAACTATATATTCAAAATTATTCATACCCTGACAAAGCAATTAATAGCTAGTTAATGCGCCTTTAGCAATAACTACTTTAAAAAAATTAGGATATTTAGCATGAGCATGATTCTTTAATGACTTTTGACCATTCTTCAAAATTGTTCCAGATCATTCAAATTCCGCGGACTTCTCTTGTGCACAGCCGCCTTCAACTCATACCAAAGACTCGATCAGATTTAGATTGTGACTTTGACTAGGCCATTCCAGAACCTTTTGATTTTAATCTTCTTTAAGCACTCGTAAATAGATTTTGATGTGTGCTTTGGATCGTTGTTGTGCTGGAATGTCCAGCTGCACTTTAAAACAAGTTTTGTAATGGAGGCATTCAGATTGGCGTTCTTTTGGTATGCTGTGAAGTCCGTTTTACAAGGTATTGGAACCTAAATTTCCTGAGCCATTAGAGAAAAAATAGCCCCATAGAAGGATATTGCCACCTCCAAGCTTGACAGTAGGTAAGGTGTTTTTAATTTGTACGCCTTGCCAGACTTTCTCCAAACGTAACGACTATCAGCGTGACCAAATGGCTTTTTATTTCCTCGCTCCACTAAACTTTTGAGCAGAACTCCTATCCATCATTCAAATGCCATTTTTTGCAAACTAAGCGATTGTCCTTTTGGTGTTTTCCTAAGAGTGGCTTTTTCGTTGGCCTGTGACCATTGAGCCCTTCACCATGCAACACTCAGTCTGTGGTTGAAATGGAAACCCCAGTCTCACTTGCAGACAGTTCACTCTGAATATCTTCGGCAGTCAATCTCGGATTGTTAACCTTCCTCACAATTCTGCTACTTTTGTTCTTGGAGAAAGAACCTTTCTTCCAGACCGAGGGAGCGTTGTGACAGTACCGTGAGTCTTGTACTTGATAATGGGAACAATAGCTAAAACTGAGTTACAAACCCCCTTAAATCTAATCTTGTATCCTTCTCCAGCTTTGACAGATTAAGGTCTTCAGATAGCGCTTTACTTTTTCCCATATTGACTTATTGGTAATGACAGCAATCATCCCATACCTAACCCCATTTATACTCTGTTTACCTACAATCCAGCATTTTCTAGAATTAGGTTCTGCATTATCATATTGAAACTTCTAGCACATTTTAGCCAATACTATCATAGCATCAAAGGGTATGAATACTTTTGAATTGGCATTTGAAGTTTTGCAAAAAAAAAAAAAATCCTCATCCACAAAAGCAGTACTTTTGCTACAAAATGTTTTCCTATAATGAGAAATGTTTATTAACTGGGGTATGTAAACTGACAGTGTATCCGATCTATACATTCACACAGTTTCATTGCAACGACCCCTCCGGGGACCTGGAGAAATGTTCGTTATATCAGGGTGTTCACTATAATAGGGTTTGGCAATTTGCTGTATCAGAATAATGAATAAACGCCCACATTAAATTGCTCATCTTTATACAGTATATAGTAGTTCTTTCAAGGCTACGTAACTTTCATTTTTTAAATTGAAAAGTGAACTTCAAGGTCTTCAGTTATTCACTGAGAGAATAACACATTCACACTAGAGTTGTATTTTTTTTGTGATCTTTCTAGGGGGGTTCTTTCAGCTTAAATAGTTAAAGGGGGTTTGTTATAAAAACGGTTTGTTTATAGTGAAGTTAGACTGTAATATGTTGGCTTAAGTGTTAATTTAATGGATGGTTAATTAGACATTCTTGAAGTTTAATCCATACTAAACTGCCAAATCAGGCTTTAACATTGGGGAGAATGCCATCTAAGGTTAATTCTACTTTGATTTCAGTAGCACAAGCAGAGTACTTTGGGCTGGTGTTCTGTTGACTTTTATTTATTGGCTTATCTGCCTCGTTGTCTTGCAAATGCCCATGATATTGTCATTTATCTGAAGTACCACAGCTAAATTGCTATTTGCAAACAGTAATTGAGTGTTTGGTTGAAACCCAAAGCTGCCTAGCTGAACTGGGTGTGACTTCACTGGTTATTTGCTGACCTAATTATTTTTCCTAAACAGCTTTGTAAAGTTCTGCCGCCTTCAGTGAAAACAAGCAGTAAAGGTTAGCAGCTGTGTGGATACAACAAATCGATAACTTTTGTCCCTGAAATTGATTTTTTTTTTTTTTTTAATGTTTGAATTGCTGTGCATGGGATTTTAAATTTGAATCTGCTGTGACCCCAATCTGCGTGCTGTGCTTGGTAGAAATGTATGCATGCTAACTTTTTCCCCTTTCTTTTGCAGCCAGAGTCCTTGATAGAATTGACTGGCTACACTCTGGAGAGCTTGGAGCCTTGCATAAGGGACTTGTATCAAACCTACCTCTGTGCACCTCAGCACGCTCAGCAGTCTGTACGGGAGAAATACAAGGCTGCAAAGTAAGTGCCTGCTTTCACATGGGCTTCAAACACGGGATGTGTACATAGCTACAACGTGGCGCCTACAGTTTTGTCATCCATACCTCTCAACCTGTTGAAAGTATTCCCTATGCTGAGTGCTATAGTTCAACACTAACAATGTAGTAATTGACAGCTTATGCTCTTGCAGTTTCCCTTGTCAAAACCATACCTTGTCCCTGAGTCTGTTTTGCATGCTTTCAACTGAAGGTCATTGTGGTTGCCAGCGGCACATTGCAGATATGTGGAATTGAGAAGAGCCAGTGATAAAATACTGATGTCAGGATTGTCAATCTTATTATTGATTTGATATTTTTCAGGTACCACGGAGTCTCTCTTATCGAGCCACCCAAGAAATCAACCTTGGCTAAAAGACTTGCCTTTTTATTGTAATCCATGCAGAGATGTTTTAGGACTTTTTGTTCTGTACAGTATTTTAATTTCTTTTATATTTTTATACAAATGACAACTATGACCAGAATATAACTGAAGACCATATTGCATAATTGTATGGGAATTGCGAAGATGAAGAGGAGTGACTTGTTTCTAAGACATACCTGTACATTTTGTAGTGCTTGTGTGCAATGCTGTAGCTCTTTGCATGATGCAGCCCTTCCCTATGAAGAGTTGTTCTAATAATGTTAGGAATGTGTATTCTAGTTAACCCAATTCAGGCATTGTTTTAAACTGCAAAATAAAGTGGTCTTTTTTTTTTTTTTTTTTTTTTTTTTTTGTTTGTTTTACTAGTGAGCCTCCAACCAAAGGTGTTTTGTCTAACCTGTAACAGTATTCTGGATTGCCCCCACTTTGATTCCCTGTTTAAACAGCACCTGCTTGTACTTGCCTCCCCATCATGTCAAGACTCATGAGATGGTCTCTTTGTTGGAGGGCTGCCACACTACATTTTGATTTGAGCCTGCTCTACTGGGAATACAGAACATGCCATTTGTTTATAATGTCTTTTAAAATAAATCCCTTTGACATCAAATGTTTTGATAATGGATTTATTATATAATTTCAAATTAGTATAATGATGTGTGCAAACTTGCAATCTAACCAGTGCTAGAATGAGTAAATGACCCATTTTGCAATTCCAGGAGCAGCTTTGTTTTAGGGAACAACCTTGGGGTGAGATGGAGTTGTTCCATTGGAAATTCCTGGAGCTATATAAAACACAATGTCTGGAATTCTCTCTATTGTGAGTAGGTACTGTAACTTTAAAAATAGTACTTATGAGAATTATATAAAGCATGAACGACCTCCAGGAAGGTCACCTGTGGCTTTATTGGTTAATAAGCCTGGGAGCCACGCGGCTGTGTCTCAACTTGTCCTCCGTTAATAAGCAAGCGGCTTCCCTATGCTATGGTAAGCTGCGAGTCCCCAGGTGCTTGCTGGCAGTTAAACTCGACAGTTGGTAGTAATGAGCTTTGTACACCTTATATTGTAAGCATCGATGTAGCTTATTAAAATAATGGGCTTGCACATAATTGAAGCTTCTGATTTTTAGTATTTTACCACACTTTGTCTCTCGTTTTATAGTGAAATTGTTCCCCATTAAGCCGCTCGCGTGTTCTTGGAAGTCCTAGCCAGGGCGACATCCAGGATCGCATTTCAGCCAGCAAGAGCGCACTCGAATGAGGGAATAAATACAGCACGGCTTGCCTTCCTACGTAGTGCAAGTGATTGAAAGAAGTGGGGTTTAAGTCGTAAGGCTCACGCTTCCATTTAAATTCAGTAGCGACTCCTCTTTATAAATGAATAGTTACGCATAACGATTGTAGTGTCGCCAGCATAAAAGTTTTTTTTTTTTTCGTTTTAGTTTTAATGAAGCTTAAAAAATGAAAAACGGAGGCTTGGCCGATTGAAAGCGCGTTAGGTTCACAGGGAAAAAAAGATTAACCCGATTCTCAGTGGATTGATATACGACTGGCTTAACCGGTATCAATTTAATTATGAAATGATGGTAAGTTATACAATTCGGGGTAAAACTCCGAAAAAGCAGGTCTTGCGTATACTTTAAAAGCCCCTGTTCGCATGTATTTTGGGGGATTAAAATATTAATCTCTGAAATACGTAAACGTTTACTCAACATGATTCTGTTTTATGAGTAATTTATTAACAGTAATATTACATTAGGCGGCAGGTAAACAAAAAATCGATCTGACTGATCAAATGATTTGTTTGTCTATCTGGTTAATACAAAATGTAATGTACAGAACGACTCGAATCCAAAAATAAAAGTAAATGATCATGAATGGAGTATTGTATGTTACCGCCAAACCAATATTTCGTTTTTGTTTAGTAGCTCAGGGGTTAAAATTTGAGTAATTTCAAAACTACCATCCAACTGTACGCATGCGTGATTTCGATTGAGCAGATTCACAACAGCAGAAGGTAGGGGCGTGGTTTCAACAGAGGCGCTCCTGTGATGTCGACGGTTTCTGTTGAAACCACGCCCTCGGCACTCGCCTAGGTCCGTTCGTTGTGGGAACTGGTCTCGACCCTGGTATTACGCGCAGTTGTTTTTCGGTGTTTGATAGTACATCCAGATTCACAAGTTAAATATATATATATACATTTCTTACTTGCAAGAAAGAAAACTTCAAAAATCTGATTACCCAGTATAGAATTGTATGAACATCAAATGAATGTTTCAGTGGGAACCGTGTCTTAGAGACGGCACGGTGCATCATGATGTACATATGCACCGAAATATACTAACGTTAAGATACGGTAAATAATATGAATGATATTAATGTTAAGGAGTACTTGTTTCAGTTCATGTGTTAGACTTTATCACTGTATATCATTCACAGCTTCGAAGCACTCAGAATTACAGTCTCCTCATGTATTCAGTTTTCCAGATGACCAGGCCCCAGTAGGCATATTGAAAAATACTGTAATGGCAAATTATATTAAAATAAATTGGCAAACAGTGTCTTAGAACAGCTGTGGCAGTCAGAGCAAGGACAGATAGAATGAGAACATTTTCCAAATCTCTCCCAGTGGCTACTAGAGGCCTCATACCCTAACATTAGCCGTATTTAAACTTTAGAAGGGTGGTGGTGTTTGTAATCAGGTGATCTACTGTTTGTGATTAGTACCAGGTGACTGTAGTTCAATTAAATAGAAGTTGATCTGCAATATGATTGTTTTCCACACAGCTTTTTGTAGTTGTGTGATCCCACTGAAGTGCATTGAAATTATTGTATTGCTTAAGTATTGTCTTTAGTGCAGTTTAGTATAATAGATAGCTAGCCTATTTGTGCGCCAGCCAACCAAAGAGCTGGGAGTAGCTGTGGGAGAAAATCAGAACCTAACAGTGCTCTGGAAGACGTCAACTACTAGACAGATCCCCCCCAAGCACTCCTGCTCCCACTACTACCGTACCTATCTGTCTCCCACATCCCTGTTATTCTGTCCTCTCCTGTCTTCTCTCTGTCGCTGCACCCCTAACCTCCTCCCCCCCCCCCCCCCCCCCCCCCCCCCCCCCCCCCACCCACTCCCTCCCCCACACTCTCTCTGGTGCCCTCTGGAACTGTCACTCCTCTGCTAACAAAGCTGATTTCATCCCACCTCTCGATTTCCTTGCTCTCACTGAAACCTGTCTCTCCTGATAACACTAACTCCTGCTGCCCTGTCCTGTCTCTACGTCCTGTCCAATACTCCACGCCTCACTTGATTGGCAGGTGGGACTGGTCGTCTTCCTCCTTACTCTTTTCTGTCTCCTCTGACCTCTCCTCACTCTCTGTTAACACCTTTGAGTTTTATGCTGTCCAACTAACCTCTCCCTGTCAACTCCTGCTGATTGTACTGTGCCATCCCCCTGGACCTCTCACTTTCCAGATGAACGCGACATCTCCTCCCTCCCCTCTCTGTCTACCCCAACTGTCCTGTTAGGTGATTTCAATATCCATCTCTCCAACCCCACCCACTCTGCTGGATTCCTTCCTCACCTTCACTCTCTCCATCCCCTTCTACCCACAAAGCTGGCTGTCAACTGGACCTCACCTCCAGGGCCTGCTGCCCCTCCACCCTCTGTCACCCCTCTGGACCGCTTTGATCACTATTTCATCTCTTTCTCTCCCCTCACTACTCCACATACCCCCCACTGTCACCTTCCACCGTAACCTCTGCTCTCTCTCCGCCTCTGTCCTTGCCTCCACCACTCTCACCTCCCTACTATCGATTCCTTCTCCCAACTCTCTGTAGACTGCTGCCTTCACCCTCTTATCTCCAAACCCTGGCTGTCCTCTGTGCTCCGCTCAGCAAGAACCAACCTGCACTATATTGAAAAGAAATGGAAGAGAATCAAACTCCCTGCTGCACTAGACCTCTACTGCTCCCTCCTCTCCTCCTCCTCCTCCTCCTGCATCCTCTATCTCCTCTGATGACTTTGCCTCTTCTCTAAAATCTGGACCCCTTTGCCACTCCCCTCTTTCAAGCTGCTGCTCCTGCTCTACTCCCCTTCATCTCCTCCCTTCTCAACACACCTCTCTCTGGTCTTTTTCCCTCTGCCTTCATGCAAGCGTCTATCACCCCCCTCCTCAAAAAACCTACCCTCAACCCCACTTCTCTCCAGAACTACCGCCTGTCTCCCGCTTACCCTTCCTCTCTAAAACCCTCGAGCGCGCAGTACCCCGCCAGCTCTCTGCTTTCCTGTCTAACCACTCTCTGCTCGACCCTCTCCAATCTGGTTTCCGCTCTGCTCACTCCAGTGAAACTGCTCTCCTGTCTGTCACCAACTCGCTAAACTCTGCCTGTGCTGCCTCTCTCCTCTGCCCTAATTCTCAACATGGTGCTCTTGGGGAATACTGGTGTTTGATGGTGTTACACAGTTAATTTAAATTTCTCTCTCAATATTCTCTGCTGCCTTTGATGCTGTCGACCGCTGTATTCTCTTATCTCTCTCGCTAACCTGGGAACCTGGCACTGCTCTGGCCTGGTTCTCCTACCTCTGGAAGTAGGAGCAGGTAACCTGGTGTGGCTCAACCGCCACACCTCACCCTCTCTCAGCAGGAGCCCCCCAAGGATCAGTCTTGGGTCCTCTCCTATTCCACACCTCACCCTCTCTCAACAGGAGCCCCCCCCAAGGATCAGTCTTGGGTCCTCTCCTATTCTCTCTCTAGACCTGCTCCCTGGGCATGACATCCTATGGTTTCTCATACCATTTCTATGCTGATGAAGCTCAGATCTTCCCCCCTCTCACCGCATCATCCCCTCCCGTATTTCTATCTGTCTGTCTGCTATCTCCTGGATGCACTCGTATCACCTCAAACTGAACCTCTCTAAATCTGACCTCCTTTTCTTCCCCTCCTCATCTTCCCCCTCCTCTGATCTCTCTATCTCCATTCCTCTGGAATCTACCACGCTCTCTTCCTCCTCAGCGAAGAACCTCGGAAAGCAGCAGACAGAAGGCTACATAGCCTGTTGTTCAGTTAACATTAAAAGGTTGGCTTTCTGGTGAATTATTGCTAAATAAAAACAGTTTGACCCACTGGAGTTACAGACAGGTATGACTCAATCGCAGATGTGGAGATTGTGTTCTAGCTTTCCAAGGTTAAATAAACAGTGGTTTGGTCTGTTTATACATGGGGATAGTAACCCATACAGTGTACATGGAACTTGATAAAAAGAAATCACACATTGACATGTTTTTCTGTGTATAATATCATTACATGCTACTCCATTTATTACAGGCCATTTCCCCTGACACTGAGAAACGGGTTGGCAATTATCTTAATATTGTCCACCATTTTACTCCTATATTATATTTATCTGAGATGAAAGTGAGAAGTTAAAAAAAAAAAGCGTCAGGAATCTGGGATCCTCGACCGTGCTGGATTCTTTTCTCAGGAACCCAATTTGAATGAAGTTAAGATTCAGATTAAACCTCAATTAGAATGTATACCAAATAAGTGAACTTTGACTGCTGGTTTCACAAACCCAGAGATGCCAATACTTGAGAGCGAACAAAACAGCATCTGCCAAGCAAAATGAGGTCAATGTGGCGTTTTAAAATAGGGTGTGTGAAACTTGGTGCAAGCATCCAGTCAAATAAAGTTCAGGTAAACTATATATATTTAGTTTCAAGTGAAATCTATTTTTTCTTACCTGTGCACAAGGGCTGAAATAAATGCTGTCCATGTCTTTTCTTAGAATGTTCTTGTTCCATTGGATCTCAAATGCAACTTGTTTACATCAGAAAGTCACTGTGCATTTCTATTGGTGTGGCAACTTCCTTCCCCTCCTGTTTATTGATTATTAATAATAATAATAATAATAATAATAATAATAATAATAATAATAATAATAAACATTAAACCTACAAAAGAAGCCACACTAATCCCTTTCAGCTAACCACCATTAATTTGGGCTTATTTGCAATACTATGCATTTAATATAGTAAATGTTTATTTTAAGCACATTTTCTTCATTTTATGTTACCATGGGGAAAAAAAAAAGAAAACCTTGTGCTAATAAAAACAAACACTAATTGCTTATGTCATGCAAGTTTAATTAAAATAAATGTTTAAACTTAAAAAGGGTCTGTGTACAACTTAAAAAAATAAAAACTTAAGGTTCTGTTAATAAAAAAAGTTTTTAAAAACCTCTTGATTTTCCACTATCTTCTCTGGGAATCAAATGTGTGGCAGCTTATCAAGAGATGCTTGTTTAAACACGGGGTGTATTTTATAATTCGCGGGATCACTATGTTTGTCTCCATCAACACCAGGTCACAAAGAAAAAGCAGATGACAGGCTGTAGTTACTGCGGTGAGTATTTATTATGGCTACATGTTTTCTGCAGAGAATAGGGCTTCCAATGCCTTGGACCCTCTTGATCTGTAATGAGGGGTTCACAGAACTGGTACACAGGCACTCATGCAGATTACTCATTTTTCTCCAGCACCTTCCTTCTAATCACTTATTTTCACCATTTTCAGCACTGTGTACTGTAGAACTGCACCATAAGTGTTTAATTCACAGGTCTGTACTTGTTTGTGGACCAATGAAATAGCATCTTGCCAATACAGACATCTGCAAGCACCAATAGGGTACGTAATGAAAAAACAACCGCCTTCATGAAATTGTGCCATATTTATTCTGTTTTATGATATAGTAAAAAAAAAAATTGTGAACCTCATTAACTTCAGAAATGTGTTAATAGCTTTAAAACATTTTTAAAAAAAGTTACATGGAGCACTGAGTAAAAGCAGAAAACTGCCAATCAGCGGAGATATTTTGAACTGTTGCAGCACCAGCAGTAATTTACAATTGTCTAGTGACACTACCAAAGCTGGATAGACAAGTGTGAAAAACTGTATTTTTTTCTTAAGAATTTGTGTACGTTTAATTAAATAACAATAACACTTAAATAACAAGGGAACCACTCTACTTGGAGAAAAAATCCTCGAGCAGGTTCAGAAGCATTTAAACTAGAAAGGAAGGGGGGAGAAATAAAAAAAAACAGAAGGGAGACCGCATCAAAACAAGAACAACAACTCAGGTAAACAACCATTACATGTATTTATCTAAATGCTAGAAGTATCAGAAACAAAATTCTAGAACTTGAAGCTACTGCACTAACAGGTAACTATGATGTGATAGGTGTTACAGAAACGTGGTTGTCTGACAGTGATGGAGATGAATATAATATTTGTGGGTATACACTGTATAGGAAAGACAGGCAGGACAGAAGAGGAGGAGGGGTAGCGCTATACATAAGAAATAGTCTTGAAGCCCAGTTGTTAAACCTGGACAAAGAAAATAAAACTGAATCAATATGGGTCAGAATAACGGACAAAAATTCAAAGGGCATGTGGCAGAGCACAGCTCTGCTCTTTAGAAATTGGCAGGGATGGGGTTAAATTCCCCTACCTGCCTTGGTTCATTGTGTTCAGGTGGCTGGGGTTGATTAGATGATTAGTTTAATTAACGATCAATCAGCGCCAGCCACCTGAACACAATGAACCAAGGCAGGTAGGGGAATTTAACCCCATCCCTGCCAATTTCTAAAGAGCAGAGCTGTGCTCTGCCACAGGGCATAATAATAGGAGCATGCTATAGACCGCCAGATTCAGACGGTGAGCAAAATAATCAGTTATACAATGACATTAGAAATGCGTGTAGCAAAGGAGAAGCCATACTAATGGGGGATTTCAACTTCCCCCAAATAAAATGGGAAAACCCGGTGGGTAGCGCGAAGGATGAAGTAGAAATGGTGGAAATGACAAATGACTGCCTCCTAACACAATTTGTCAAGGCACCGACTAGAGGGGAGGCATGCCTTGATTTAGTCTTTTCAAATAACGAAGACAGAATAACTGAAACAGAGGTCAGAGAACCACTGGCAAACTCAGACCACAACATGGTCTCATTTGAAGTGTTTTTTAAAACCCCAAAAGTAATGACTAAAGCTAAGGTTTACAATTTTAGAAAAGCAAACTATGAAGGTATGAAACAGAGACTAACAGAAGTAGATTGGAGTAAAATAGAGAAAACACCCATAGAAGAAGGATGGTTGTTCTTCAAAAATGTAGTACTAGAGGCGCAAAACAATTACATCCCTAAAGTAGACAAATCTAAATGTAAAACTAAATTGCCAAAATGGTTTCATAGATCAATTAAAAAAAATATTCAGCGAAAAAAGGCACTTTATAGAGCATTAAAAAAGGACCAAAAAGAAAGTACGCAGAAAGAGTACACAGAACTGCAAACGCAAGTCAAAAAGGAAGTTAGAAAGGCCAAAAGAGAAATAGAAATGAACATTGCTAAGGGAGCTAAAACCAATTCCAAAATGTTTTTCCAATATTACAACAGCAAGAGAACATTCAAAGAGGAGGTTAAATGTCTAAGAGATACAAATGGCAAAATCGTAGATGAAGAAAAAAAAAATAGCAAATATATTAAATGATTACTTTTCACAAGTTTTTACAAAGGAAGATACTGACAACATGCCCCACATGTCATCCAGTTCCTATCCAGTTTTAAATAACTTTAGCATAACTGAGGCAGAAGTGTTAAAGGGACTAGGAGCTCTTAAAATAAACAAATCCCCTGGGCCGGATGAGACCCTCCCAGTAGTACTCAAAGAAATGAAAGAAATAATTTACAAACCGCTAACCAAGATCATGCAGCAGTCTCTTGACACAGGGGTGGTACCGGCAGACTGGAAAATTGCAAACGTAATACTGATCCACAAAAAGGGAAACAAAACTGAACCAGGTAACTACAGACCAGTAAGCCTGACTTCTATTATATGCAAACTTATGGAAACTATAATAAGATCCAAAATGGAAAATTACCTATATGGTAACAGGGTCCTGGGAGACAGTCAACATGGTTTTAGGAAAGGGAGATCGTGTCTAACTAACTTGCTTGATTTTTTTGAGGATGCAACATCGATAATGGATAATTGCAAAGCATATGACATGGTTTATTTAGATTTCCAGAAAGCTTTTGACAAAGTCCCGCACAAAAGATTAATTCTCAAACTGAACGCAGTTGGAATTCAAGGAAACACATGTACATGGATTAGGGAGTGGTTAACATGTAGAAAACAGAAAGTACTGATTAGAGGAAAAACCTCAGAATGGAGTGTGGTAACCAGCGGTGTACCACAGGGATCAGTATTAGGTCCTCTGCTATTCCTAATCTACATTAATGATTTAGATTCTGGTATAGTAAGCAAACTTGTTAAATTTGCAGACGACACAAAAGTAGGAGGAGTGGCAAACATTGTTGCAGCAGCAAAGGTCATTCAAAATGATCTAGACAAAATTCAGAACTGGGCAGACACATGGCAAATGACATTTAATAGAGAAAGGTGTAAGGTACTGCATGCAGGAAATAAAATGTACATTATAAATATCATATGGGAGATACTGAAATTGGAGAAGGAATCTATGAAAAAGACCTAGGAGTTTTTGTTGACTCAGAAATGTCTTCATCTAGACAATGTGGGGAAGCTATAAAAAAGGCTAACAAGATGCTCGGATACATTGTGAAAAGTGTTGAATTTAAATCAAGGGAAGTAATGTTAAAACTGTACAATGCACTAGTAAGACCTCATCTTGAATATTGTGTGCAGTTCTGGTCACCTCGCTATAAAAAAGATATTGCTGCTCTAGAAAGAGTGCAAAGAAGAGTGACCAGAATTATTCCGGGCTTAAAAGGCATGTCATATGCAGACAGGCTAAAAGAATTGAATCTGTTCAGTCTTGAACAAAGAAGACTATGTGGCAACCTAATTCAAGCATTCAAAATTCTAAAAGGTATTGACAGTGTCGACCCAAGGGACTTTTTCAGCCTGAAAAAAGAAACAAGGACCAGGGGTCACAAATGGAGATTAGACAAAGGGGCATTCAGAACAGAAAATAGGAGGCACTTTTTTACACAGAATTGTGAGGGTCTGGAATCAACTCCCCAGTAATGTTGTTGAAGCTGACACCCTGGGATCCTTCAAGAAGCTGCTTGATGAGATTCTGGGATCAATAAGCTAATAACAACCAAACGAGCAAGATGGGCCGAATGGCCTCCTCTCGTTTGTAAACTTTCTTATGTTCTTATGTTAATTATATGGATTTCACAGGTTAGTGTTCCAAGATTGTATCAACTGCATTTATCAAAGCCTGAAAAGTTTCTCTAGCAAAAGTACTGCAGCAAGTTTTCTGTGGCATAAAGTTACTGTAAATGTAACCCAAAAAGAGTTACTGTACATGGCAGGGCTCTGTATTTAGACTTTTAACTACTGAGTAAAAAAAAACTGAGCTACTGAAAAAAAAAAAAAAAACTGAGCTAGTGTTTTTACTGGCCCGGATGCAATTTTATCTGGCCCAATATATTTATATATTTTCTCATGATGGTTTTTATTTTCAGTATGTTTCTAACTGTGTATGGTAACCAAAGAGAGCCCACCTGGCAATGAAAGTGGTTAAACAAAGCCTTTCAATATATGTTACTTCAGCCAATATTATTTGTTAGAATTAAACAGATATAGAATATTTAGGTTGCTATATGCTAGGTGTTATTCAATATTTAGGTTGCTATATGATAGGTGTTATTTTATTCTGAACACAATACAGCAAAAAATATTATTTGGTGGTTTGCGCAATATTATGCTACTGTTGCTTTAATTGGATAACCTACGCGCTTGAGTTCGGTGTATTTTAATTCAGTAAACAAAAGGGGAAAAAAAACAACTTGTGACTAAGGAAATAAGGTACAGAGCGAAGAAATCTCGTCTTGTACATTGTTTGAACACTTTGTGAACCCGGCTAAACTTTACCGGCTTACACTGTTATGCTGTCAGCTTGTGCGCACGCATTTGCCATTTACTCTTGGGAGCGTAAGGGACCAGAGTTCGGGTAATCAAATACACAAAAAGGTTGACCCCTGTGTATTCAAATAGGAAACTATTCGAAATTCCCACCCCTAATCCTAATTATAAACACTATTAAAACAATATTCATAATACAAAATAATAGCAATCCGCCTCAGAGCGCTGTCGTTGTGTTGCCTCTCCCAAGTGAGTGATACCAGCGAGTCCTGGAATGGCTGACCTGAACACATCGGATCCCGAATCAAAAAGTTAGACATTTTGATCGCATATCTGGGTATCCATCGGGACATCTTACTGTAAGACTGGATATGATGTGAACGAAATGTTGAATTCCCAACAAATAAAGCTGCTGTTTGATCTGCACATCTGGAAAACTGACGTCAAGGCAAAACGTTACTTTTTTTCTCTGTCATAATGAAGCCTCCACTCTGCATGATCGTCTTCATTTTTTTCATGATTACATTCTTTATGATTTATTGATTTCTGCTCTTTCCTTTTGGGTTATTGGTTGCTTCGTTGTAGAAAACCCGGTTTGTAAAAGATGTGCCGCGGGAATGAGTACCAACACAGCACGGGTTCTGACTGTACAACAAATATGACGCGCGGCGTGAAAGTTAGGATTAGTTCGTAGTTATGTTTTAAACAAATGGTTTGTAAATTAATTTTCAACTTTTTGAGACACTGGCCCGTTCACCTGGATTCATGAAACGGAAGCCATGCAAATTTTATGCATATATATATATATATATATATATATATATATATATATATATATATATATATATATACTATATAATACTAGTTAAATGTAACCGGCCCACTCGGGCCTGTAGTGCTTCATAACTACCGGCCAAAATGCGCTCTCTACCGGCATGCACTTGTATTTGAGTTCATTCTGTTTTAAGATTTTAGCCATTACTCTATTGAAGCGTGCTGATCTGTTTCTGCCCAGTGGAAATCACATTGCATGTTGTGCCTTTCTTTGCAGGTGGTTATACACTGGTAGGATTTGAGGTCTGGCCAGCACTGCCAGCATTGCCCTTTCCCTCCATTTCCCTCTTATCTGCTTGCATAGTATCCTACACCCGCTTATCAAATCACTTATTTGTACAGGTTTCTCCCAAAATATTTTATACATGCAAGTTTGAAGACATACATGGGCTACAATATTTTTCACTAAAAACATTTACATGTGTTATGTTCTACACAATTCTGTGAAACTACTTCTTATGACAAATTTGTATGCTCATGAAATGACAGATCTAATTTTAGAATATATATTAAAACTACAATTTACTTTTTTAGTTGATTTAGGGCTGATAGTAGGTGCCAGGACCTTAAATGTTCTCCAATATTATGATTGTTGATTCCAGTGTAGTTTCTTCATTGACAGTATTATGATTCCTGTGTAGTTTCTTCATTGACAGTATTATGAGTGTTGATTCCTGTGTAGTTTCTTCATTGACAGTGTTATGATTGTGTGTTGATTCCTGTGTAGTTTCTTCATTGACAGTATTATGATTGAGTGTTGATTCCTGTGTAGTTTCTTCATTGACAGTATTATGATTGAGTGTTGATTCCTGTGTAGTTTCTTCATTGACAGTGTTATGATTGAGTGTTGATTCCTGTGTAGTTTCTTCATTGACAGTGTTATGATTGAGTGTTGATTCCTGTGTAGTTTCTTCATTGACAGTGTTATGATTGTGTGTTGATTCCTGTGTAGTTTCTTCATTGACAGTGTTATGATTGTGTGTTGATTCCAGTGTTATGATTGTGTGTTGATTCCAGTGTAGTTTCTTCATTGACAGTGTTATGATTGTGTGTTGATTCCTGTGTAGTTTCTTCATTGACAGTATTATGAATGAGTGTTGATTCCTGTGTAGTTTCTTCATTGACAGTATTATGATTGAGTGTTGATTCCTGTGTAGTTTCTTCATTGACAGTATTATGAATGAGTGTTGATTCCTGTGTAGTTTCTTCATTGACAGTGTTATGATTGTGTGTTGATTCCTGTGTAGTTTCTTCATTGACAGTGTTATGATTGAGTGTTGATTCCTGTGTAGTTTCTTCATTGACAGTGTTATGATTGAGTGTTGATTCCTGTGTAGTTTCTTCATTGACAGTATTATGATGAGTGTTGATTCCTGTGTAGTTTCTTCATTGACAGTGTTATGATTGAGTGTTGATTCCTGTGTAGTTTCTTCATTGACAGTATTATGAATGAGTGTTGATTCCTGTGTAGTTTCTTCATTGACAGTATTATGATTGAGTGTTGATTCCTGTGTAGTTTCTTCATTGACAGTGTTATGATTGAGTGTTGATTCCTGTGTAGTTTCTTCATTGACAGTGTTATGATTGAGTGTTGATTCCTGTGTAGTTTCTTCATTGACAGTATTGAGTGTTGATTCCTGTGTAGTTTCTTCATTGACAGTGTTATGATTGTGTGTTGATTCCTGTGTAGTTTCTTCATTGACAGTATTATGATTGAGTGTTGATTCCTGTGTAGTTTCTTCATTGACAGTATTATGAATGAGTGTTGATTCCTGTGTAGTTTCTTCATTGACAGTATTATGATTGAGTGTTGATTCCTGTGTAGTTTCTTCATTGACAGTATTATGATTGAGTGTTGATTCCTGTGTAGTTTCTTCATTGACAGTGTTATGATTGAGTGTTGATTCCTGTGTAGTTTCTTCATTGACAGTGTTATGATTGAGTGTTGATTCCTGTGTAGTTTCTTCATTGACAGTATTATGATTGAGTGTTGATTCCTGTGTAGTTTCTTCATTGACAGTGTTATGATTGTGTGTTGATTCCTGTGTAGTTTCTTCATTGACAGTGTTATGATTGAGTGTTGATTCCTGTGTAGTTTCTTCATTGACAGTGTTATGATTGAGTGTTGATTCCTGTGTAGTTTCTTCATTGACAGTATTATGATTGAGTGTTGATTCCTGTGTAGTTTCTTCATTGACAGTATTATGATTGAGTGTTGATTCCTGTGTAGTTTCTTCATTGACAGTATTGTGACTGAGTGTTGATTCCTGTGTAGTTTCTTCATTGACAGTGTTATGATTGTTGATTCCAGCGAAGGCTTGGTTTCTTCATTGACAGTGTTATGATTGAGTGTTGATTCCTGTGTAGACTTGGATTCATTGACAGTGTTATGATTGAGTGTTGATTCCTGTGTAGACTTGGATTCTTCATTGAAAGTGTTATGACAGGTGCTTCTACCTTTGTGTCCACAAGTCCATGTATTTATTTTGGTGGCTGAAACACATGGACGGCTTAGTACTGTATTTATTGGTTTGTGCCTCTATCCCTGTGACTCACTGTCCAATGAACACCTTGCTCCAGGTTTTTGCCAGTTGGTTTAGTAAGCCATACTCATTCATGTGTACAAAAAAAAAATGTATTTATTCAATAGTGAATTTTGGTACATAATTAACCTGGTCGAGTTGGACTGACCCATCATTTAAAGCATGGTACAAAGTAAATGTGCTGCTAAAGGACTGCTGGAATAGTCAGTGCGTACAAAGCAATGCACAGCCCAGCACTGAGGACAGCTGCTTTAATGTGCTGGTCTCTTCTTTCTCTTTCTCTTAGAAGCTGCTGTGCTGCTAGCTTGAATCCTGTAAAACAAACCAAAAAACAAATGCCATTGTAGTGAAGAATACACATTCAACACAGAAAAACAGGAGCTTTGAAAGCCTTAATACAAAAACACAGCACTGTACCTGCAGTGTAGCATTTCATGTTTTGAAAACCAGTGTTGGTGTTATTATGCATAGCTGTAACCCATTTTTCCAAACCCTTCATTATATATACACACACACACACACACACACACACACACACACATATATATATTTCATAAATCTGATCAGGGTTTAAGTTTTGTCTCTACACAGTGAATCATATTATTACATGTACCAATCTCTGCACCTCTTTCCCTCCCAGATACGGAGATACTTTGTCATGCATTTGTCTCCTCTTGACTCGACTACTGCAAGTCTCTTGGACAACGTTCATCAAGCTTCATGGCTCTGACTCTCTGGAACTCTCTCCCAGCTTTGGTATGTGATGCTGCGACTGTAGCTCGCTTTAAATCAACTCTCAAAACCCACCTGTTCTCTCTTGCTTTCCATGCTCCTTAAGCCTGAAATCTACTATTAGCTGCTGCTACTATTTCACGTATTGTTACTATCATGTATTCTGCACTTTCCACTGTATTTAGTGTACTTTTTCATGTATTATGCTACTATCATATATTATGTACTTTCCACTGTATATCATATTTTATGCATTTCTCTATTTGAAGTCTTCCACTATGAAAGGCGCTATATAAAATAAAGATTGACTGATTGATTGATTTAGTGGTTCCCCAATTTGTTCCATATATATGTTGCAGTTTTGGAACATATAAAGTAATATTAGCAATGTTCCATCCATGGAATTTGGATAGCTAACCGCTGATGCTGACATACATACGTAAGTCTTCACTGTATCCCAATGGTCAATACCAAGGGGTGGGGGAAGTTTGCTCTGTATTCACTCTACTTATTTGACATCCTTTTTCATTGTCTCTGGTTCTAGTATGACAACATCCTCCTCTTCACTGTCAAAGAAGACGACTGGCTCTTCGGGGGGGGGCAAATAAAACATAGCATTTCTGCATTTATTAAAAGAGAAAAAAAATATTTACAAAATGCAGATACATGCCTTTGTTAACCCTTTTGACCTTCACGTGCAGTGCTTGGGGGGGGCTCTTCCTCCCTGGTTTGGTCTTCCGCTTCTTCACCCTCTTCATTCTCCTCGAACCCCCAGGAATTCTGCAGCCCCGCCCTGATCTGAGCTGTTCCCGGAGCACGTACCACTGGGGATGGGATGCTGTCTTTGTAAAGGAAAAGTTGCTGATGGTGGATAACTCCTCCTATTCATAATTTAAAAGGGCATCTTAAAAAACTAACACACAATTACCCTAACACCTCACGCTTTGAATGCTGAGTTTCAGCATGGAGCTCTAAAAAGCAGAGGACTTTTTGTGGTTTGTACAGGGTCAGCAGCATCTACAGACTTTATTGTTGCTTTTGCTGACAATGCCTTATGAAATAACATAAAGCTGCTGGCTTTCCTGTCTTTACTGCTCTACTCAATTCGATGTTTCTATACTATGAAAAACACAGGACACGATTCTGGTGGTGGCTGTGTCTTGTACAGAAGCTCTTCCGCTTTCTTTCCGATGTCCTCCATGTCAGCTGGTGCCACTACCACTTTATAAGCTGTGATCCTCTGGTTTGGCATGGACTCTGCAAAACCAAACTTCCCTCCTTCTTTCCTGTAATATTTTTGTTGTGGGAAAATTACTAAATTTACTGAGGGTTTCCTGGAAGCCGTTTTAGTCTGAATGACTTTTCAGTTTGAGGAAATCCAACAAAACAGATTAACAGAGTACTGAATGGCTTCTGTAGATTACAGACAGGCTTGCTACTATTCAAGTTTTATTTTTTTGCCAAATTTATGATTAATATCAAAGTCTATTTTAGAAAGAATTTACTGGTTTTCGATCTTTAATTTTCAATTCAAGCACAGAATGTATGTTTTTTTTAAAAAAACAGACTAATTGAGAAACGTCTCACTTAGCGAAACCCCTTGACCATATTCAACATGCAACAAAACTCACTTAGCGAAACCCCTTTACCATATTCAACATGCAACAAAACTCACTTAGCGAAACCCCTTTACCATATTCAACATGCAACAAAACTCACTTAGCGAAACCCCTTTACCATATTCAACATGCAACAAAACTCACTTAGCGAAACCCCTTTACCATATTCAACATGCAACAAAACTCACTTAGCGAAACCCCTTTACCATATTCAACATGCAACAAAACTCACTTAGCGAAACCCCTTTACCATATTCAACATGCAACAAAACTCACTTAGCGAAACCCCTTTACCATATTCAACATGCAACAAAACTCACTTAGCGAAACCCCTTTACCATATTCAACATGCAACAAAACTCACTTAGCGAAACCCCTTTACCATATTCAACATGCAACAAAACTCACTTAGCGAAACCCCTTTACCATATTCAACATGCAGCAAAACTCACTTAGCTTAACCCCTTTACCATATTCAACATGCAGCAAAACTCACTTAGCGAAACCCCTTTACCATATTCAACATGCAACAAAACTCACTTAGCTTAACCCCTTTACCATATTCAACATGCAGCAACTCACTTAGCTTAACCCCTTTACCATATTCATGCAGCACTCACTTGCACCATATTCAACATGCAGCAACTCACTTAGCGAAACCCCTTTACCATATTCAACATGCAACAAAACTCACTTAGCGAAACCCCTTTACCATATTCAACATGCAACAAAACTCACTTAGCGAAACCCCTTTACCATATTCAACATGCAACAAAACTCACTTAGCGAAACCCCTTTACCATATTCAACATGCAACAAAACTCACTTAGCGAAACCCCTTTACCATATTCAACATGCAACAAAACTCACTTAGCGAAACCCCTTTACCATATTCAACATGCAACAAAACTCACTTAGCGAAACCCCTTTACCATATTCAACATGCAACAAAACTCACTTAGCGAAACCCCTTTACCATATTCAACATGCAACAAAACTCTCTTAGCGAAACCCCTTTACCATATTCAACATGCAACAAAACTCACTTAGCGAAACCCCTTTACCATATTCAACATGCAACAAAACTCACTTAGCGAAACCCCTTTACCATATTCAACATGCAACAAAACTCACTTAGCGAAACCCCTTTACCATATTCAACATGCAACAAAACTCACTTAGCGAAACCCCTTTACCATATTCAACATGCAACAAAACTCACTTAGCGAAACCCCTTTACCATATTCAACATGCAACAAAACTCACTTAGCGAAACCCCTTTACCATATTCAACATGCAACAAAACTCACTTAGCGAAACCCCTTTACCATATTCAACATGCAACAAAACTCTCTTAGCGAAACCCCTTTACCATATTCAACATGCAACAAAACTCACTTAGCGAAACCCCTTTACCATATTCAACATGCAACAAAACTCTCTTAGCGAAACCCCTTTACCATATTCAACATGCAACAAAACTCACTTAGCGAAACCCCTTTACCATATTCAACATGCAACAAAACTCACTTAGCGAAACCCCTTTACCATATTCAACATGCAACAAAACTCTCTTAGCTAAACCCCTTTACCATATTCAACATGCAACAAAACTCTCTTAGCGAAACCCCTTTACCATATTCAACATGCAACAAAACTCTCTTAGCGAAACCCCTTTACCATATTCAACATGCAACAAAACTCACTTAGCGAAACCCCTTTACCATATTCAACATGCAACAAAACTCACTTAGCGAAACCCCTTTACCATATTCAACATGCAACAAAACTCACTTAGCGAAACCCCTTTACCATATTCAACATGCAACAAAACTCACTTAGCGAAACCCCTTTACCATATTCAACATGCAACAAAACTCACTTAGCGAAACCCCTTTACCATATTCAACATGCAACAAAACTCACTTAGCGAAACCCCTTTACCATATTCAACATGCAACAAAACTCTCTTAGCTAAACCCCTTTACCATATTCAACATGCAACAAAACTCACTTAGCGAAACCCCTTTACCATATTCAACATGCAACAAAACCATGGTTACCAACATCCTGATTGAAATAATCACAGAGGAGCTATATGTATAGATAAAGATCCTTCACACATTAAAAAATGGTCTCAAATAAACTGCAGCATATAAAAGTGTATTACACAGACTTTTATAGCATATATTTACAGGTAAAAATAATATGCACAGAACAAAACATTAGATAGTTGAACAGAAGTAACATGGACTTTTTATTAGGAGTCTGAGCTCCACTCCTGCTTCTGCACAGCTGGACTTAGGAGTCACTGGAAGGCAAGGCAGACAGGCCCACTTCACCCTGCCACGGATACTTCAGCCATCGGCCAGGGTATTGTGCACAATACTCAATAAGTGTTTTTGCTCTTGTGCCCAATTTTCAAATCAAACCAGTAATACCTTAACCTGCTAAATTCAAAGTAGGTGCTTAGAATGACAGGCGCTGTAGCTGACAAATGAAAGTGCAGTCAGTGCAGGTCTTGATGATTGACTGTCATTTAAATGAATGAGAGCATTGTAGCGCTGCTTCAGTCAATGACATCTGTCAGAACAGGATGCAATTACTGACAGTGAAACTACAGTAGCCTACTAAAGGACCACTGAGATGACTGCAGCGACCCCTAGCCATTCAGAGCTGAACGGAGACGGGACAGACAGCAACTATAAACAACACAAACTAGAGATAATTTCTAAATGATTATTTTTGGTAAGAAAATAAAAAAACAACATTTATCCTATGTAAATGTATTTTAATTGAACTCATATTTTTCGGACTTCGATGTTTAACGAGCTTTACCGATTAATATTGAAAAGTAGCAAGCCTAGTTATAAACAAATAGGACTAACTGATATGAATGAATAAAACCTTATTTCACTGGGTTTTTTTTCAGACCCAGTTCCTTTCTGATCAACACCAAGTTCTTACCTGACATTCATGTTATTTTTAAGAATTTTTTGGATCAGCTCTGAAATTTCTGTCACTTTCACACTGGCAATCTTACTGCACCTCAGAACTTGCAAAAAACAACATAACAAACAATGTGTTAAAAAAAGTGTTCTGAGTGGCTATTGTGGGTATGAAAAAATCAGCTGGCTCACTGTCAACCCAGGTTTAGCCTACATGGAGGATATCATTTAGTACTTGATTAAGTACAGCATCAGGATGTTACGTTCCGTCCTTTCACGTTCAAACATCACTCTTACATGGCACGGCGTATTAATCAGAACGGGGAGCAATTAAGGCTAATTCATCAGCCATGCGACAGATTATTATTATTTATTTATTTGTCAGCTGCCTTTATCCAAGGTGACTTGCAGGTGTTACAGGGCAGCACAGGGTTACAATGCAAGTTTCATATTTAAATATAGTATAGTTTACAGTAAGGGCAAACAATACTACTAAAATACAAAATAAACTAGGATGCAACAAGTTAGGATTCCGAGAAGTTAGATCTACAATGACATATTAGTAAGGTAGGGAATTAGCTGAGGATCCAGTAACGTGGTGCTGAGGTCTGGCGAGTCTAGTTCATAGTAGGAGGGGTAGATCAAGAGATCTAAACAGGGGGGTCTTGAGAGTCCAGATTTTTTTTTTTTGTCACTGAAAACTTACCATACCAAAACATACAAGTGGCAACTGTGAAGCTCTAACTTGGTCTTTCAGAAGAATTATCCCTCCACTGGACTGAATGGTGCAAACCTGCCTGTGCTTGTTCATTGCAATCACCAGCAGCCCATCCATCACCCACTCCTCACACTCCACCAACAGAAATGTCCTTCAGAAAAAGACATTTCAGTTT
The DNA here is from genome assembly GCF_017654505.1 of Polyodon spathula. Taxonomy (NCBI): domain Eukaryota; kingdom Metazoa; phylum Chordata; class Actinopteri; order Acipenseriformes; family Polyodontidae; genus Polyodon; species Polyodon spathula. The sequence goes on from NC_054535.1 coordinate 2,140,233, forward strand.
TTTAAGATTTGCAGTCAGTGTTTTGTTTTGTTTTTTCAAATAAATTACACTTAAGTCTATCTAAACGTGTGTGTCGGACAGGGACAACAATCAAACCTTTTAACAATGCAGATCTTTTAATGGAGCTGAATGCATGCAGTTTTTCCGAATTTAGATGGCGTACTTGCAAATAATGCCTTAAGGGATACATTTTTTTGTATTGTTTGGTTGCAGTTCCATTGCATCAAAAGCACACACTTACCCTTGCTGGAAGAAAGAGAAGCTGACACAGATAGGCATGTGATGAATGCTTAATGGAATTGGATCCCGCTCTTCTGGAGTGTACTGTCAACAAAGCAACATGGTCAATAATCCGAGAAACAATCGATGGAAGGGTTACCTATTGTTTTTGTTAAATTACACACAGTTTGTTAATTAATTACACCCCAGGGAATTCTGCACAGAACAAAATCAAAACTATGCAAAATGATGCGGTATCTCTGTACAAGTATGTACAAAGCAAAAAAAGTATTGTCCAGTTGTATTGGGTTCTTCTCTCATACTGGATATTAAAATACTAGTATAAGTTAAAAAATAAAAACACTGGTTCTTTCAGTTTGTCTTCCGAAAGAGAATGCCTCTGATTGGACAGGACAAGATTATACAGCGAGTTGCTGCACTCAGGATCAGCTGCATTTACTGCATTTATGTATCTGAAAGCTAATGTTTTCAAATTAGGAAGACGGTCAGCTGTCGATGTCAATTTCCCCTGGCGGTAGAGAGCTCTGGAACACATCAGGTGTCACCTTCACAGTGTACAAAGCAAAGCAAAGAAAATCTTTTACTCGCTCTCTTTTGCTGACACATTTGCAACGTGGGACCTTGTCATGACAAAATCAACCAATGTTCCCTTTGTCCTCAGTGTGATACAAGATGTTTCTCCACCCATCTCTGTTAACGACGGTATTATTTAATACATTTTAAGCGTAATTGCGTAATTCCCCGGGGTGTAATTAAGTAATGTCGCCTCTGCAGAAAATAATAACTGATAGTACAGCTGTGGCCAAACACTTTGCATCACCCTACAGAATGAACTAACTTTCCTTAATAAAGCTGAATGAAACCTGCTGAATAATACCGCTTGTAGTGTTCCATATACTTAACTGAAAACTGACAAATTAAAAAATGTGACATTTCAAAATCTAACATGAAATGCTGTTTCACTATTACGGCTTCTCGTAAACTTTTGTGAAATGATTTTGTAATGTCTTTGATTACATGACTTTAAATAAAATATCAAAATTATGTTCATATATTTATTTTTTTCTCACTACGTTTCGAACCTAAATTTCTAGGTGATTTTGTATACTCTATGGAATTAATACCACGTACAATATTTTTTTTAGTACTCATTCAACCAATTTCAAATGCAGTGTTACAAGGACCTTTACAGAATCATAAAGCAATGCATTAAATATTCAAATGCTGCTGGAGGCGTTCACTGAGTCAGACTACAGTGCATTAACCTTCTTGGCAGTTCTTTTAATTTATAAAATAAATTACTGACTTCATTCTGTATGACTGCTGGAACTTCTTAAAAACTGACATTTCCTCCTTAACATGAATACTATAATTAACAGCAACTCAAACACCAGAAAATGATCTTATCAAACATAGGAACTAGGATGTACTGGACCCCTTTCACAAGCCTGAACGTGTTAAATAATCCAGCAACAACCGAGTTTCATTAATATCAATCTTTACTAATCCATAAAAACCTGGCCGCCCCACTTCATATAATCTAAAATAGGGGGTCAAAGACCCTCCTGTAAACCTGCCTTTGATTGGCCCATATACTATGTGTAAACTATGTTTCTTGCGTGCAACTCTAAAGTCACTTATTTAGTGAGAAATTATATTACAGTTCACGTTGTGAACATAAAATAATGTTAATATACTGTAACATGCTGAGTTATAATTAAATCACAAATGATAATTTGCCATTGTAATGTAAAAACATTTAGAATACACTTGACTACTGGCTCCTCAGCGCATCTACAGAGAACTTTTAAAAACCTACAGCCAGTTTCATTATAGACTTCAATAGCAAGCTTTGAATTCTGAGGAAACGGCATACTGTACTGAACGTTCCTAATGTTGTAGCCTGTTTAACATTGCATGTGAACCGACACCTTTTTTTAATATTATTATCGGTTTCATTTTGGAATTACTGATGAAAATCTGAGATTTTAAACCCCAACATGTCTTTTGCAGCTAGGCCCTTATGGGTCATCCTGCAAAGTTGAAGAAAAGTTTTCTTTAAAAAACAAAATCAAATAAATTATTAATTCAAGATTTTTCTTTCAATTTTGAATTCAAATAATTTATTACACAAACCATAAACAAACTGGGTTTGTGTACTTGCAGTGTAATGAGAAAACAGTATCACTTCAACTAGTCTGCTGGTACCTCCAGTGTATTCACAACTGAAGTGGTAAAATACTCCCAAACTAGAGGAAACAATCTAGCAGGGTTTATTGCTGACCCACTGTTTGAACAGGGTGACGCATTTACCAATGCTAATCAACCTTTTACTTCGTTTATTTTGTCATATGGTAAATAATTGAAAGAAAGTTGAAGCAACGAATATCTGCAGGCACAGCCATTATCAATAGCTATTAAAACACATGGGGGTACAAAAACGGTTTCCATAGTGACATATCTCCATGAGTTTTTAGAAGAATGTCTGAGCTTGGCCGGGGGCCTTGCCTAAGTTCAGTTATTGACATCACTAGGCCTTCAGAGCTGTGTAATACAGCTTGTTGATTCATTGCTGCAGCCGTTATTAGTTTCAGCTTTAGTCATCAAAGAATGAAAGCCAGGAGCTAATTTGATCAATAATTAATCTTGGAACTGGATTTTTACACAACAAATAGTTCATTATACTTCTTTTTCTTTTCTTAAACAAAACAAAAACATAATCCATCCCTCCTCCCCAATTTTTTTCAATCCATGTTACTTACTGTAGCTGATTTTACTCTCTCTCTCTCTCTCTCTCTTCTCTCTCTCTCTCTCTCTCTCTCTCTCTCTCTCTCTCTCTCTCTCTCTTAATATATATATATATATATATATATACCATATATTAATCATACCGTATTACTTCAATCTGGCACGGCATCGTTTATTGTAAATTGATCAAAATGACTGCTGTGCTTAAAAGAGGGTGGTGATTATACGAGGACGACCTTTATTAATAATACTACGATTTTCAAACGCTGCAATATTTTATGACATGATGTGTGACATTTTAGAAGTATCGCGGTTGCTTATTTTCTGTAATACGGTAGCCTACCTGTATGTAGCAGCGTGTGTGGCTAACCTACTTTGACTACAGTACATTTATCGGTGACAGTTACCGAGAGCCTATTAAGTGGGAGTTGAAAGGTCAGGGGGTACTGTTCCAGCAAATCAGGAGTGTGTATTGGTTGTTAAGGGGCGGGACAATGCTGGTGTGGCAGTTAAATCCAAGAGTGTGACATAGATGTTTTTCTGCACCAAAAATGACCTCAGAATATCATCTCGATTTCTGTAAAAACTACAATGTATCCTACTCAGTTTTTTTTTTTAATCACTGTAACTTGATGTTTGCAATTTCTCTGCAAGAGAAACTGAAACTAAATCTTCTCATAGATAGTAAGCACATTGTTTACGGGAATTACAACAGAACTAAAAACAAAACCACCTATAAGAGCTTCAGAAGGACCGCTGTTCTGTATGTAGTTTATCTTGCATTTTCTTTCAGAACAGTACTACCATAAAATAAAATGTGCCCGATCTCAGTTCCCGCAGGCAGGTGCATCACACAGGGCGAGGCAATCCACACACAGGCAGAGGGCGGGCGTGAACCCGGGACCTCTCCGATACCGCTGTACAAAAGAGCCGGCACCTTTGCAAGGAGCATATATCGGGTTTTTGTCCCACGTTCCTTATATAGCCAAGGAGCATATATCGGGTTTTTGTCTCTGTATGTGATTATGTCACCTACCAGCCCTGCTGCTGCCTTCCCCCATGCACCCTACAATATGTTTGTGTACATTAGTCATTAGTTTGTAATGTACGTGCTAGATTGAGGCTCCCGTCTCTTCGGTGTGTTACATGTACATGGTCAGTGTTGTGTGTTTATTTGTTTACCGTGTGTGTTTTTTTTAGTAGGGGGAGAAAAAAATACCTTACTGTGTCTTTATTGATAGCGGCGTTTATTCGAGGGCGGCCTCTATTATAAAGCTGATATATGACTGTGGTGTCAATACGAGGGCGGCGCCAAATTGAAGTAATATGGTATATATTTTTCAACAAAAGCACATTGTTTAAATACTACAATCCAGAAAGTCCTGGGTCACAAATCAACCAAGTAAGTACTTGTAATTGTAATTTAATGTCGTTTCTCATAGTTTATATTGTCTGAGAACAGTGTCATTTTGCCATCTGGTGCATCATGTTGCCACGCTCTTCCGTTCACAGGATTCCTTTAAATACAGCACACCTCTATTTGAAAGTGTCTACTTAATATTGTAGAAAGGCAACCTCCTTAATCCCATTTCATCTTGAAGTAGAACTCAATGAAGTAACACATACCACAGTGACATCTTCCCCTTGGATAGACACATCTGGGCGCCTGAAGTGGCACAGCGCAGTTATCGCAGCTATACTGGCAGCACCCATGATATTGCCATCATGGTTTAACAAATGCAAGTCCACACGGATTTGCCACACCTAAAATCAATCAATCATCACATTAAAATGTTACGTATTCTCAAAATGGCCTGTCTTTTCTTTACAGCAAGCTAAAAAAAACAGACATTTACTGTAGTTGTGTCCAAAACTGATAACTTTTCAGACTGCTGTTCTCTCCCAGAAAGAGAACACTGAAATGCTATCTTTTAGAAGCAGAAGATATAGTTCAGCAATACTGTAGGTTCTAGAGCAAGGCAACTGTTGAAGTTTCACATTTCCATTAGCGTGCAGTCATGCGGAGCAAGGGAACAGTGCTGTAATAAACACATTAAAACCATTCAACCATGGAGGGAAAGAACAGTTTAAATTCCAGTCATTAATAGGACATGGTTTGCTTACAGTTGACTGTTGAAAACTCTTCTCATCAATTTGTATTTTGTAGTGTATTTACAGCAGACTACACAACTGCACACCCTAGTTTAAGTATTAAAAGCATGACATTGTTCAAATGATATAGCTATGGGTGGAACGACACTAATCACAAAATGTCTGCAACAGACATCACCACATTACCAACCACTCAAGAACCGCCTGTAAAGTAGCTTTGTAGTGTCTGGTCTTGTATCACAAGAGACACCTCCGTTCCAATATGACACATTGTGTGAAGGAAGAATCACAATTCATCAATGCAAAATGAATTGTGAAAAATCCTTTACTATTTGCATGTGTACACACCCCTCTTCACTGCCATCTATCGAGCAAATCTAGTACTACACCATACACGTGATCAAACGACTGAGTGCAGTGTGGAATGGAATGGTGGCTTCATGATTCGCCCATATGCTGGTTACAAGGTCAAACTGTCAGCCTAACTCTTGGAAAGCCCCAGTCTGTGGGATGCAACTCCGGTCCTGAAGCTGCTGCCCTGTACAGGACTAACATGACCTATTATTGGTTCAGTTTAATAATTAAGGACATGGTTGTAACAAATCCCGGGACTGGACATGCTCATGTTTATCCCTGCATTACTGTATGAAAGCCATTACCAAATTGAAATCCTGACGAACAGCCTCACAAACTGGTGGTGGTTTTGATACGAACACTGAAAAAATTCCACAAGATCTGCTGGAAAGTATGCCAAGTAAAGAGATGCACACTCCACAGTAGAAAAGAATGACTTGATCGTACCTGCAATGAACTGGACCCAAGGGGGACAGGGGAAGTTCATTTGAGAAAACTTTTCTTTTGATACTCTCTCACCTTTTCACCAGAAGCAACACAAACAGACTCAGTGTCTATACACTTTGAATTCCATAGACATTTTTCCAATAGTCGATTTAACTTTACTACCAGCTCTGACTGCCTGAAAATCAAAATGCATCATCTCAGAGTTAATACATGCAATAATACATACATACATACAGAAAACAAATAATTCATTTATGAAAGGACCCTTCCAGGGTATATGGAATGGATTATGCCTAAAGAAAAGCAGTGTCTCTCAGACAGGGTGTTCAAAGCTGCCCCTCCCACTCCCAGTCTTTTTTCCAACCCTATTCTAATTTGTTTAATTGAACTCATTAAGCCTCCATCCAGACCATGAAGTAGTTAAGTATATAATTTGACCTGTTAAACCTGGAGTGGAACGGCCCTCCAGGACCACGACTGTTCACCCCTGCTCTATGATGTACTGTTTATTAACACTGAAGTATTTGTATTCATTTTATGATCTTCATTTTAAGTCATCTCTGTTGCTATTTTTAGTAAAATTGAAATTTGTTGTAGCAAACATAATATGAAATTAAAATACAGGACTACATAACAGAGGGAAATTGCTGGAGAAATCAAACTCTTTCCACAATTTAACAAGAATGCCAGTGACAAGCCACTGCTATAAATACAAAATTACAGCTATTAGTGTAAATAGACAGTTCCTTTAAATGCCACCAGATTAAGACACTGTCAACAGCTTGTGCAGGAGAACATCCTTAGCAAGTTTCCACCCAATTGGACATTCAGTTCTCTTCACATCTGTCAAAATGTAAGGGTGTCTGTGGATAACCTCACAGCCTCAAGAGCCTGCAGTAAACAAGGTCTCTTAGCAAGCTTCATCACTGGAGAAGAGGTGGAAGGATGACGGATGCCATTATAATAAGTGTCTCACTAAAATTCTAGTCTGGGATAAAAAAAAAAGAAAAACAGTTAACTGTACCTGCCAGGTTCAAATGCTGGAGAAGCCATCCGTCAAAGTTCGAGGTTAAAAAAGAGAATTCCTTCTGTAGGCCTATTCATTTTAGGGGCTACAAGCTCACACAAAATTTGTGCCAACACCCTTTTAGAGAAAAAATAAACCAAGTAATTACAGGTAATCAAATGAATGAGGTGACACTATTACCAACATCACTGAGCCTATACAGGTAGCTAGAACTATCATTGAGAAACCTTCTCAACCCTAAGCAGCAGATGTTAAACTACTGTCTCAATTTAAACTGTCGCCTGTTCTTTACTTTTCCCTCAAAAGGGTCCTCTTTAAGATGGGTATGTCTGTACTACATGTTCTCCAGGGCACATCTGCTTCACATGTTGATGCGTCTTGTCTGAAACATGCATCCCATTGTCCTGAGTTCACATACAGAAAACCCTGATCCTGAAGCTCCACTGTCCGCCTCAACATTAAGATTCTCACTCTCTTGTACATTTGTCTCCTAGTCTTTGTTTTTTATTTTAAACTGGCACTTGGGTGTTATTTTTAGAACACAACATTTATACAGAAAAGGGTAACCAGATACCAGTAGCATTTTTAAATCACCGAGCAATTTGCTTTTCCATCTGTATAAAACTCTACATATCTTTTTTTGTACAATTCACTAGAAAAATGATAAAAGCTTAAGCTACTGTAAAAGTGATTTGTTGCTACCTCGTTTTCCCAAGATCAACAATACAGCAACCACAATCTGTACCACATGTAATCTTGATATTCCTGTAGTCATACGTCTGTCTTCCGTCAAGGCGCTGTGACACAAACAGAAACAGATCACTTAATACGCACGGTCTCACCAGAAACGTTTAATGTAAATGCTCTGATTTCCTTGGGTGACATAATAGGTGATGTAGGGTCAACAGTGAGACTCTACCAACCTGCACAAAACATTTGGGTGTTATGGCAATTTATGCAACCTATCAAACTTTGCGTACTGGGCATGTCCAGACTATTTTCACCCTGCAATGCACATGTCCAGATTTTCTTTTCCTATGACTGAAGATGCTCATCAAAAACTGATACTTATTTTTTTTTTTTTGGATGATAAAGTACATATTTGAACTGGGTACAGGGATGTTTCTTTAACCACTTGCCCACACAGCCTCCTATAATTACTATTATTAGAGACATATCTTGGTGTGAATTCCAATCATGTTGTTGATATTAGTTTAAAAATAAGTCATGTTAATTCTATTACATTATTTTAGATTGGCTATATATTTTCTAGAATCTTTTCCAACTGCGCTCTATATAACCACCAAGATGAATGGTTGGATGGTTTTAGCTTGACCAAAAAAAAAAAAAAAAAAAAAAAAAAACGTTTATAGCTACAGATGAAATGTTGGTACAGGTGGCAGATTTTGACAAGGTGGCAAAATTTGACGCTTATACATGCCATTTTTTGCTACCAGTGTAGTATTATTTTCAGATATGCGGTTAAAAAGTGGTACCTAGTGCACTGCGCTTGCACGCCCATGCCTAAACAACTTCCACTTAGAAAACACCTTAGTGTCCGATCAAATCTGGGACCTTATGCTGCTTTCCGTCTTCGTCTTTTTTAATTGAATGTATCAATTTTTTCCACCATTAAAAAAAACCAGTATGCGACTATTTATCACATTTTGAACATTTTTTTTACTCCTGCAACTTTGCAGTGGGCTTTTCATTTTGTCTTGTTCGTCATGAATTGTTTTTTTTTTTCTTTTTAGAGAAATTGATTGTCTTTTTCCAATTTAAGTTTGCAAATAATAATAATAATAATAATAATAATAATAATAATAATAATAATATGTATAATTAATGGCAAATGTGCCTCTGTTTGACAATAGGAAAACACGTCACATTGCAATTGAACGCACCTGTACCAAAATCTCACAGCGTACCACTTTCTAACATTACACAGGTCAAGTTTTGGTACGCGTACCACACTGTGACGATGTACCACTTTATAACACTACACGGGTAGCAAATTTTGACAAAGTTGCAACAATTGAAGTTACACCGGTATTTGGAAAAGAGTTTTAAATGATAATTAACATGACATAGAAACTACACAACAGCATAAACAACACATTACGAAACACGGTTTGTTTTCGAGTGTCCAATACAACATAATGTATACATTGTTTTTGCACAGATAAATCACCGAGTACAGTATATTTGCAGTCGTGAGCATCCATAGATTGAAGGGACATATTGTGAACAAAATGAAATGTAATGTACAGAATTGTTTTTTCTGTGAAGCTTCATTGTGCTTGGCTAGTGATTTTGAATGATTTATTTTAAAAATACAGAAACAATTACATGGTAATGGCGTTTAGAAAATGTGCACACTCGCGCGTTATACGAATACCTACCCTTTTCTCAGAGATGGCCTGTAACAAAAACTGTCTCTCGCAGTTTGATAGCGGCGTTTGCCTCATTTTTAAATAATCTTTATTTTTCTTTTTGCAGCTGAAAACACACTCAAACTCCCCTTTCCACTCACAGCATGGCTATTCGCTGTAGCACGATGACATCAACCAGCGACAGTGTCAGTGTTTTCTCTCGATGTAGTGTCATGTTTCTTCGTCAGGGCAATCTGAGGGCGAGAACGTAGTTTTGACGACAGTGTGGTGCTGGTCAATGAATACACATTCTGGAAAATGAAAAAAGTGTGTGTGTGTGTGTGTGTGTGTGTGTGTATGTATATATATATATATATATATATATATATATATATATATATATATATATATATATATATATGATATATATAATAGTATAACTTTATTGATAAAACGGTAACTGTCCATATTGAACTTGCTTGAAAGTTATTTTGCTGATGAGAGGTAACTTGTCCGTATTGTTCTCTAGCTTGTTTTTGTATCAATGATTTTACAGTTTAGCCATGGTATGCCAATATATTGTGTTAATTTACAGGGTTAACAATGAAATAAGTACAGTGTATTCCAGTTGATGGCATATTCCTGTTAACTTTAAAAAAGTGAAGCACATTTCTTACGAAAATGCACATACAGTAGGTTCTTGTTAATTGCATATCATAAGAACATAAGAACATAAGAACATAAGAAAGTTTACAAACGAGAGGAGGCCATTCGGCCCATCTTGCTCGTTTGGTTGTTAGTAGCTTATTGATCCCAAAATCTCATCAAGCAGCTTCTTGAAGGATCCCAGGGTGTCAGCTTCAACAACATTACTGGGGAGTTGATTCCAGACCCTCACAATTCTCTGTGTAAAAAAGTGTCTCCTATTTTCTGTTCTGAATGCCCCTTTTTCTAAACTCCATTTGTGACCCCTGGTCCTTGTTTCTTTTTTCAGGCTGAAAAAGTCCCTTGCGTCGACACTGTCAATACCTTTTAGAATTTTGAATGCTTGAATTAGGTCGCCACGTAGTCTTCTTTGTTCAAGACTGATGTGCCTAAAAGAATGTGCAATTATAAGGAATTTAATAATATTAAATGCACCTGCAATACATTGTACTGTGTTTACAAAGTGTTTAAACGAAAGCATTTCAGCAGAAAGGAATAGGGTGGTATTTTAAAATGGGGTTGAACTCAGATATGGATACCTATTCTAGTCATGTTGCATATACTGAGAGCAAGGCAAAGATTTCTCATGTAAAAGAGATGGGGGATTTGATTTTGTTTTTATCAATATATATATATATATATATATATATATATATATATATATATATATATATATATATATATATAGGTATAGCACCCAGCAGGCTGCATATATTCTAAATATTAAAGGTGAAGACAGCACCCAGCAGGCTGCATACAAGTTAAGGCCCAGGGCTCTAAATATTGAACAGATGGGACGTGAACCTCTACAGAGGTGAAGGTATGTGGCTGTCACCATCTCACCCAGTTTGTGGATGCGAGTTGTGGGGAAGGAGGTAATCGCTGACTGCTTCCTGTGGCACAGTTATGAGTATGACCTTGCCTCCCTGCTTGCCGGCAGCTTTCATTTCCTAATCACTTACAACTCACATTAGTCAAACTGTTTGACAGATCATCTGCGTGAGAACTGGCTTTCAGCAGAGTCTTGAAGGCAAAGACGTGTATCAAGGAGTGATGGACAGCAGGGCCCTAGTGATGATTCATTACACAAGCAGGTATAGCGGAGCTTTGATCACCCCCATGTATGGGACTCGGCTAACTCACTGAGTGAGCGGTCTCAGCTACAGTAGAATAGATGTGACATAGCTGGATAACCAGTCTGTCGTAAATGTATAATCTTCATTTCCAATGCCCCACTAGAAGGATGTACCATTATACAGTATTCATAAGATGGGGCTTCTAAATCAGGAAGTCTAATGTTATGGGGGAACTCAAGCCAAGAAAACTTGGGAACCCCTGGTCTAACATTTCTGAAAACAAACAATACCCCTGGACTAACATTACTGAAAACAATCAATACCCCTGGACTAACATTACTGAAAACAAACAATACCCCTGGACTAACATTACTGAAAACAAACAATACCCCTGGACTAACATTACTGAAAACAAACAATACCCCTGGACTAACATTACTGAAAACAAACAATACCCCTGGACTAACATTACTGAAAACAAACAATACCCCTGGACTAACATTACTGAAAACAAACAATACCCCTGGACTAACATTACTGAAAACAAACAATACCCCTGGACTAACATTACTGAAAACAAACAATACCCCTGGTCTAACATTACTGAAAACAAACAATACCCCTGGACTAGCATTACTGAAAACAAACAATACCCCTGGACTAACATTACTGAAAACAAACAATACCCCTGGACTAACATTACTGAAAACAAACAAAACCCCTGAGCTAACATTACTGAAAACAAACAATACCCCTGGACTAACATTACTGAAAACAAACAATACCCCTGGACTAACATTACTGAAAACAAACAATACCCCTGGACTAACATTACTGAAAACAAACAATACCCCTGGACTAACATTACTGAAAACAAACAATACCCCTGGACTAACATTACTGAAAACAAACAATACCCCTGGACTAACATTACTGAAAACAAACAATACCCCTGGACTAACATTACTGAAAACAAACAATACCCCTAGACTAACATTACTGAAAACAAACAATACCCCTGGACTAACATTACTGAAAACACACAATACCCCTAGACTAACATTACTGAAAACACACAATACCCCTAGACTAACATTACTGACAATACAAAAATAATAAACAATGCCACTTGAGCTTTTAGATAGTGTAAAGATGTGCCTAGAACCGTCTCTTTTATGCTGACGTGAAAGGTGAATTAAGAACCTTCTGTTAATATTCCAGTCTGCAACCTTCTCCCAGTATAAAGTTTTTGTAAACCGGTAATCTACTTCTGTCTAGAAACTCAACCTTTCTGCTGTAGGAGTGGAATCTTTGCCAGAGAAGGTTTTTGATTAGTTTTTAAGATAACACCTCCATTACAGTTTAACATGCAGGATTAAACTCTTATTTCTCGCTCCTGTGATTTCTGACATCAGCAAACAGAGAACAGATGCAATGTTAACCTGCTGCCATAAGCCACAGTCACAGCTTTATACATTTTTCATATGTAATAACAAAGACCCGTTTTCAGGAAAGCGTGCATCCTCTGTAATCAACCACAGCAGCTATATTCAGGCATTGAGAGCGCAAAAGAATAAGAAAAATATATTCTTAAAGAAAAAATAGGGCTCTGTCTCTGTCAAAGAATTAAAAACTCATAAAAACAGCCCCCTGCAGCTTATCTAAAAAAGATTTGCTTTGGAAATAGGATGTGTCTGGTGACCAACCCGACCAATCCAATCCGGGGTGTGTGTGTGTGTGTGTGTGATGTGATAAATGGGATATATTTCTCCCTGTTAGGAACCTTACCGAGAGAACAATGTGAGCGAAGACAAGGAAACAGTTTCCAGGAGATTACACCTTAGAAAAACAAAACGGGTTGCAAGCTAACCAGGGTAAAGGGGTGTCACTTTAGTGTAACTCTTGGGCGTCAGGCTGGACTGTTTGTGAGAGGAATGAAACCAGAAAGCAGCGTGTGGAAGAAGTGAAAGAGGACAGGTTTGGGCTGTTCTTGGTTTAACCTGAATGGTGGGTTACGATCAGGATATCCTTTGACAACTCTCAGAGCTTTCCTCGAGTGCAGCCTGGCTCTGTCTCTATGCCTTCTCCACGGAGGTTTGTTGTGGATTCAACTTCGTTGCCCATAAAGGTGGACTGGGATCTGAACATCGTCATCTACACAGCGATTTTCACTGCCCTGCTGCTGCTGCTTGTGCTGCTGCTCGTCCTGGTGATAAAGCAGCTCCGAAACTCAATGGCAGCTCTTGCTTTCCAGCCGAGATGCTACTCAAACTTACACTGGGAACAGCCACTCCAAAGACAGTGAGAGCTGTACCAGCTGAGCTTCAGTGTCTTTGTGTTCCTGTTAACTGGATTGTATCGCCACCCTGCTGTTCTGTAGAAAAGCCACAAAGACCTGTGCTGCTATGAGTCTGACTGTAACTCGTCTTTGCATGGGTCTTAGTGCAGTTTTGGAAAACAGTTCTTGGTAAATGTAGTAACAAATCTTGAATACATCCTGAAACGTTTTGCTTTGCTAGATGAAATAAAAATGTATCAGCTCTTGTATGTGAAGATGTTGTCAGACTTAATCAACTAGTACATTTTTGTGTGTGTGTTCTGGGTAAACACTTTCAAATCTCCTTAAAATGGGTAGCTTGGTTATCATGTGATGCTATTATAGCTGCTGCTACATATTTTACTAGAATTCTGTTTTAGTTCCCCTTATAAACATATTGACATTAAGTGCCATATTCTATAATAAATCCAAGAATGTATACTAGGGATGTGTTGCAGACTGCAGTAAAGTGTTGTATACAGTGAGCAGCATGTTAAATACAGGGTGATTAGAAAGTAAGTTTACCACATCAATGTGGTAAACTTATGTCCTAATCACCCTGTATATTTATACATAATACAAATTTATATATATATATTGTAGCGCCCAATGCGCTGGCATAGTAAATTGTGACAGAGACACACACAGGGTGAAAGGGGGGAGGTCATCTCAGGACAGAGTCAGGCAGGACACAGACACACACAGGGAGAAAGGGGGGAGGTCATCTCTGGACAGAGCCAGGCAGTGACAGAGACACACACTGGGAGAAAGGGGGGAGGTCATCTCAGGACACAGCCAGACAGTGACACAGACACACACAGGGAGAAAGGGGGAGGTCATCTCTGGACAGAGCCGGGCAGTGAGAGAGACACACACGGGGTGAAAGGGGGGAGGTCATCTCAGGACAGAGCCAGGCAGTGACACAGACACACACAGGGTGAAAGGGGGGAGGTCATCTCTGGACAGAGCCGGGCAGTGACAGAGACACACACAGGGAGAAAGGGGGGAGGGGAGGAAAGTAATCTCTGGACAGAACCAGGCAGTGACACAGACGCACAAGGAGAAAGGGGGGCGGAGGAAGGAAGGTCATCTCTGGACAGGACCAGGCAGTGACAGAGACACACACAGGGAGAAAGGGGGTAAGAAAGTCATCTCTGGACAGAACCAAGCAGCTGAGGGTGACCATGCACGACACTGGGAAAATACACGGAAAAGGTTTGGGGCACGAGAGACAAAAACAATTACTGCAACAGCAGGTAAGAGAAACACATACGATAACTAATAAACACTAATAACAGAAACACAAACAGGTCACAGTCCCACTTACTATGCTGGGATACCGCTGCAGCAGCCCTGTCTCAGTCCTGAAGACGACAGCACCAGGCGCTCTACATTGCCCCTACCTAGCAGCCGAACGTCCCGTTGGCTTCAAGATTCAAATAGGTCTCTAAAGCCCGCTAGGAACCTTCTAGTGCGCCCCCATCAGCGTAGCAAATGTCTTCCAGAGTCTGGACTCTGGCACAGCCACTGGGTCTTGTTTCAGAGGAGGAGAGGAGGTCCTCCCGGGTTGAAATTCCACCCCTGGTCGCTGTTGAGTTCCTCGGGGGCCCCCGAAATGGCTGAACATTTTGTTGACCAAAGCAGTTAGCCACGGTGATGGTGTTTTAGTCGGGAAGCGCATATGCCTCGGGCCACTTGGTAAAGTACTCCATGGCCACGAGTACCAAGCAGTTCGCAGCCTCAGTCGGGGGGAAGGGGTCCAGGACATCGACCCGTAACCGCTCCATCAGAGCCCCCACCTTGTACTGATGAAGAGGTGCATGTGTGCGGTCCGTGGGTCCCTTCTCTGCGGTGCAAGTGTCATAGCAGTAGCAGTGTAGCTCCACATCCTGCCGACAGCCAGCCAGTAGAACTTGTCCTGGAGGATGCCGAAGTGTCCTACAGCATGATTGGAGTGGAGTCGGCCAGCATGATGCTCAATGATGAAGTGCTAGCCCTGCAGTACCTCGATCCAGCAAGCCATCTGCCCCTCCGGCTCTTGGAAGTGTAGAAGCCAGGTGAAGGATGCATGATTGGTCTGGAGCTTGAAGGGGCAGCTGTAGAGGTATCGGTGGAAGTGGCGGACTGCCTGCACCACTGCCAGGAGCTCTCTCCGCGTCACACAGAGGTTGCGTTCCGGTCGGTGGGGTGTTGTTATCTGCTTCAAGGGGGGACTGGCCACCATCCCTCCAGCGCTGCTGTTGGGCCTCCCCTGCTGGCTGCTCTCTGGGCTGACGGTGTGATGGCTGTGTCGCAGGTCGAGGGTCACCCCCAGCATGGGTGTGTGCTGGCCCATCACTGTCTGCAGGCAGACTCTGGTGGGTGCCCAGGATAGCTGGTCCAGTCCATTGGTAGATGGCAAGGTTTCGGGAGATGGAGATGATGGACCCTGTATCGCTCAGAGCCCGACAAGCCACTCCCTCCAAGGTGCACGGAAGGTACAGGCTCCGGCCCTGGCCGATGCAGTCCACAGCAGCAATGGCTTCGTCGGAAAGGGGGAGAGCAGGTGCACAGGACAGTGATCCCCGGTGGGGTACGGCAGTTGTGCTCCAGGTGCCCTAGCCTCCTACAGCGCCAGCAGCAGGTGCTGCGCCTGGCCCAGTAGTTTGGGTCTGGGGCTGTCTCGTCCTCACTGTCTTCCTCAGTTGAGGCTCCTGCCCTGTAGGTCCGGGTCGCACATGTTGCTGTAGGTTCTCTGGAGTCAGTCTTTTCCAACCTGAAACGGCGTTCCAGAGCTGCCACCAGGGCGTCATAACTTCGGCCTTGGTCGGGGGAAATGTCTCATAGAGAGTGAAGCAATTTCCCTTCCAGAGCCATAGCGAGCTGGCCAGCCATTCCTTCTGCACTCCAGTCATTCACCCAGGTGGCGAGCTGGAACTGTGCTTGGTACGTCTCCCAGGCTGCACTGCCATCAAATGTTGCTGCCTTGACCGTCTTCCTTGTCGGCCTCCAGGCATCAGTTTGCTCGCCCGCTGAGGCCTCGGTCATGGGTCGGGTGGCTTTGGAGCTTACCCCGCCAGGCAAAACATGCAGGGATGTCTCTGCCAGCCTCCAGCCCTCGGCCTCGGCAGGCTCGCAGTGGCCCCCTTCGTCTTCCATCAGCTGCCCTATCTCCTGTTGGATCGCCGCGACTGACCATGGCGAGGCGGGGGTCAGTCTTCCCAGTATCGGCTGCTCTTTGTTGTTGTAGGAGCGACGGGTCTCTGTGGGCTCCCGCTGTTCTTCCAGCTCTTCGGCAAGACTCTGGGCTTCTTCCCATGTGCTGGAATTCAAGTGAATGATTCATTAGTAATTCAATCCCGGCACAGCTTTATATATAGAGGCATGAATCACTCACTCTGGGATAGTGTGTTTGTGAGGAGAGAACAAGAGTCGGGAGGAGAATTAAATAAGAAATTACAATCGCTACTCGTGCTGAACTAACTTGTTTCTGGGTTTGTCTCACGTGTTTGTTTAGTGTATGTCTATTTTGGCCAACGTGCCATTTTGTTTGGTTCAAGTGTTTTGTGTTTAAACCTTTTATTTTGTTAATTTATAATGAACCGGCACAACAGCACACTCACTCACCATTCCTGTCTGTGTCCTGCATTGCCTGGCCTGACGTCAACACCAGCCAGTCTGTTCACAAGACATAAGGACTGAACAACATACATCACTCTGACGGCAACAGTAAAAACACATTCTGTGCAAGTTTGTCTAATCTGGGGATCTGCTGTCTATATTGACAGTCAAATATGATAGGATTCTTTTATTGGGTGATTTTAACCTTCATGTTGACATTGATTCTGATTATAACTCCTTGTAATTTTTCTACTGGATTCCTTAGATTATATTCTGCATGTCATACACATAATCATGGCCATGGTGAATCTGCCAGTATCTACAAAGACTGTGGACTGTCCATTTAAATCTTGGGTAATTAATTCTTCAACTGCTGATAAGCCTTCTGATGTATTGAGCTCATTACCTCTCTCTGAGTCCTCATCAGTAGATGAGCTGGTTAATACCGACAACATCACCTGGACTGGTGTCTTAGATACTGTAGCACCAATCAAAACTCAAAGAGTGCCTTTTACAAAAAAGCTCACCTTGGTTTAATGATGCAACTCGTAAGATGAAATATTAGGGTCGTAAACTAGAACAGAGATGGCAGGAACCTAAATTGCATGTTCATTACATCTCATGGAATTTTAACCTGGTTAGATATAGGAAGGCTATGGCATTAGCTAGATCATCATAATGATGACAGTCTTCTTCCGCCCGCACATAAGCACAATATAACAATAATGATAATACAAATGAAATTAATAAATCATTACCCGTCACAGGACCCTAAAGTCCTCAATAACTATAGGCCAATCTCCAACCTAGGATTCTTAGATAAGGTTCTACAGAGAGTTGTAGCAATTCAATTACAAACATTTCTAACTCTTAATGGTATATTCGAGAAGTTTCAGTCTGGTTTTCATGCTGCACACAGCGCCGAGACGGTCCTTGTCAGAGTCGTGAATGATCTGCTGATAAGCTCTGACTCAGGCTTTCCATCAGTAGTAATTCTTCTAGATCTAAGTGCTGCCTTTGATACAGTAAACCATTCCATCCCACTGAATCATCTTGAAAGCACAGTGGGACTGTCTGGCCTTGTTCTATCCTGGTTCAAATCTTATCTTTCCGATGGGTTTCAGTTCATCTCTATTTCAGTTCATCTGTCTGTGGTATTCCACAGGGCTCCATTCTAGGTGCCTTGTTGTTTTCATTATATTTGCAACCGTTAGGTGACATTATCCGCAGACACAGAGTGAAATTCCATTGTTATGCTGATGATACCCAGCTGTATTTGTCCCTAAAGCCAGGAATTTCTTCTGCCTGGGTGTTATTAGCTACTTGCCTTACAGACATCAAGCAAAGGATGTTACAGAATTTTCTAATGTTGAATTCATATAAACATAAGTTATGCCAGTGGGCTCACAGACCCAACTAAAAGAAAATATGGGATCACATGAGCTCGACCCTTGCAGTCTCTCATCAAAACTTAAACTAGAAATGAAGAGTTTGAGGGTCATCTTTGATCCTGATCTCTCATTTGAGACTCTATTAGGGAAGTTACTAAAGTATCTTATTACCATTTGAGAATGTCACAAGGCTGGCTGAGTGGTGACGTCAGACCTGGAGCAATAACACACAGGACAGAGACATGGAGTTTTGGTGAAGCTGAGCACTTGGTTGCGCTCAGCATTTAATAAATGAACAAACAGAAAATAAAGATGCTGAGCAAAACAGAACATGGCATTTGAGGCCAAAATAAACAGACAAACAAAACGAACAGACACTAATAAACAGGGCACGAACACTAAACAAACAAACACCGTGCTGGTCCTCCAGCACAACATAGCAATTGCTTACTTTTTCTCTCCGTCTCTCTACCTTTCCTTCGCCCTGAACACACAACCCCTGAAAACATGCTGCTTTTATGCAGCTGTACCGAGACTCGATTGCTAATCAATCATTCAGTTGGAGTCTCTGTACAGCTGCACGTGAATTAATAAAGTGCAATTCCCTGTGCTCACATATTATTACTTTTTACTTGCACGTGAAGTGCTGTGCAATCCTCGTGCCTAAATACAAATATACATTTTAAACACTCGTGTTCCACAGACCTGTTTATATCCGGTGTACCAATGACTATACACCAACATTAACACACAACACAAAATACATACAGGGGCAGGCACTTTGCCACAGGGACTAATGCATGCCTTTGTTTAATCTAGAATTGATTATTGTAATGCACTTTGTTCTGGTGTTCCAAAACGTGCAGCTTGTTCAGAATACCGCTGCTAGAATTCTGACTAAAACCAGGAAAAGTGAACATATTACCCTTGTTTTGGCCTCTTTAGAATTGATTTTAAGATTTTGCTGTTAACTTGCAAGGCTCTGAATGGATTAGCACCTAGTTATTTGCAGGAGTTACTGACCCTGTATCTTCCAAACCGCACTCTGAGATCACAGGATGCAGGGCTGCTGGTTAATCCAGGGCCAACAAAAGCAACACGGGTGAGAGGGCTTTTTCTTGTAGAGCTCCTAAATTATGGAATGCTCTGCCTTCGCTTGTCAGGGGAGCTGGGACCGTTACAGTTTTCAAGTCAAAGCTAAAAATGCACTTTTATAAAAGGGCTTTATTATCTTAGTGGGTTTTAATGTAACTTTAAAATTACTGCTTTTGTATTATTCTGTGTATACTATTATTTAAATGGTCTGATCGTGGGGGTGGATGTGTTACATGCTATACAAATGTATTGTGGTTTCTTCTTTTTTTCTGCTATGTACTGTACCGTGCTTTGCGATACTTCTGTATAAAAAGTACTATATAAATGCAATAAAAAAAATAAAAAAAACTCTTTAAAAGTGGTCTCTGTGAATGCTATTCTGTTTTAAAATGAAAGGAATACACAGAAATGCAAGTTTACAAACAATTGAACTCCTTTGTGTTCATTATAAAAAACTGAAATAATAACATATCCTTTGGAATAGTTTTGCAAGAAAAGAACAATCAGGGAGTGATGATCCCTTTTCAGCCAGCATCAATTCCACAGTCATGTTCTAACAATGTGTTCGACAAACTGGAAAGTGATCGAGACCATGAGCTTTACAGCATGAGCTGACTGACTGCTAATTCCTCACACCAGGTCATAGAGCTGCACCATTCATTCCCAAGAAAACCAGGCAGCACTGCATTTGTGCAAAATAATTTGAGGCACTAGGTGGCACTATATGTAACACTCAGTAAAAACGTGGTATATGGGTTAATAGAAAAACTGCACTGCCATGATCAGAAACACCTGACCTGTATAATCATGCTAATGTGCAATGTTGTGTCAGATGTCATATCATATTAGCAGGGGTCAGAGTGGGGTGTAGTAAACAGATTCATGCTTTGCAAGTGCTTTATTAATGACCAGTTGATAAAAAGAAAAAACAACGGGCTCTGGCATCCCTCCGGCTGCAAATCATGGCCAGTAATAAACTGCTTTCTATCACATCCATCTCCAGAATTTTTTTTTAATCAAAAATGAAATAAAGAGTTCCTAATGGCATACATTAATCTAGCAACGCCCCCAGAAATGTTCCACATGTTAAGTAAAATTGAACCACGTCGACATCCCACTTCATGCCAATAACGACTCTGCATCAACATGCTGCAAAGTGTTTCAGCCAATCAGAGTGCTGCATGTTTCACAACACCTATACTGACATTAGAAAAGTGCAATCAAATTGCATCACCGTTTCTATTTAAATAAATAAACACAGCGTGCTTCATTCGAGACAGAACAGCAACTACACTGACAGCCAAACAGTCCACAGCAACAACAACAGATACAAATAAACCTGTCTGAAATACAGACCTAAACTAGGAGAAAAACTAGCTCACAAATCTGTTGTGCTGGTTCTGTTTCCAATCATTACTCGCACAATCACTACAACTAATGTAATCATTACTAAGCATGGCATATAAACAACATCAATAATAATAATTATAATAGTAATAATAATATCACTTTGCAATTATGTGTTAATGATTAGGAAATGTATTTTTGCATTCACACTGAGTCCGTTTCAAACTTGGTCTGGTTTGTTAGTTTCAAACATCAATGTATCAATGCCTTGTCTTTTCCCTTCCTCGTTTCTCCAATGCTACACCGCTGCTCTGCTCTCTGCACTGGCTACCTATTGCTGCTCGCATCCAATTCAAAACTCTTGTACTCTCCTCGCTATCTTGACCTTTCTGCTCCCTCCTATTTCCAGACTATCATTTCTCCCTAGACCCCCTCCCTTCCCCTCCGCTACTCCACTACTGGCAGATATCTCAGGGCCGAAAGTCCTGCCGGCCCAACACTTAAAGTCAGCGAGTCCTGGAGACAGCCGACAGAAACACCAGCCAGGTGTAGTGGCTGGGGGTCGATGGAAACACCAGCCAGGTGTAGTGGCTGGGGGTCGATGGAAACACCAGCCAGGTGTAGTGGCTGGGGGTCGATGGAAACACCAGCCAGGTGTAGTGGCTGGGGGTCGATGGAAACACCAGCCAGGTGTAGTGACTGGGGGTCGATGGAAACACCAGCCAGGTGTAGTGCTGGGGGTCGGCGTAAATCGGAATGCCCCTACATGGGCTCCCTGATGATGAAAACCAGCCCCCCGGGCTGTGCTGCTCGTGCTGCGTCCGACTGTTGCTGCTCCCACCCGGTGAAATCGTACTCTTTCCCCACACAGTGTCCGAAGAAGGCGACTTCCCTCTGCATCGGCCTACACTTCCCAGGATGCAGTTTGAGACCGGCTGCGTGGAGTCTGCGCAATACCTCTCTCAGATTTTCCAGCGCGTCAATTTCCAGCGTTTCAATTTCATGTTGAACCAGATGTGTACATCCTGTCTTTTCTGATGGAGCTCTCAAACTCAACTAACAGCATCCACAGCCTGGCAGACTGCTCTGGGCACAGCTCCTCACAGCTGCTGTGCCAGACTGCTTCCACTGCAACCCAAGCAGTAGTGAAAGAGAGGGGGGAGTCCTGTGTTCCAGCTGGTTCAAACAAGGGAGGGGGGGGTGGTAGAACAGTCATGGGGGGGTTCAGGGAGGAGGGGGCGGGGGAAACACAGGAAGCAGTAGCTGTCCAGGGGAAGAAGGGGGACTAGTTCCTGTCAGGGGAGTAGCGTAGCTCCACGTGGTTTGTGGTCCGCTCTTCGCTGGAGATTCATTGGCTTTACACTCCTGCAGGTTAGGGAGCTAATACTGACAGGGACTGTTTCTCGTTCCGTGCTACAGCGCCCCCTACTGACCAGGCACCTAGTAAGCACAGCAGACACTTGCAGGGCTGGCCTTTGTCGTCCTGAGGTCAGTAGCTCGCTGACATGCGCTCTTGAGTTGGTGGGTGTAGAAGAGGAAGCTAGCTTGGTCATGGGATCGGAGCACGCCCGCTGAACCTTCGGGTCTCTTGAGCCCTGTGGGGAATTGCTGCGCTCAAGGGAAAAAAATTGGACCTTCTAAATTGGGCAGAAAATCAGAGATAAAATAATTGGGCACTCTAAATTGAAGTAATAATAATGAAGATGCTAAACACAATTAAACTCATGAAAAACAATAGCTATACAATTCCAACCCATAAACAAAAGTGTTGAAGAGATGATCATAAGCTAGGAAATATTCATGATCAATAAAAAATGAGTGTCTGTTGTTTCTCTTGTACACCAAAGATTCTCTAATCATAAATGTCCATATGCTCATTCAAATGAGAGTTTTTAAAACAAATCGTTAAATAAAGTCTAACATTTATCAAGTTGATTACTTTTAGATTTTTGCAAGCATGTATGTTTATTTACTTATGTCTGTGCAATTGTGTGCTTTTTAATAGTGGTAGTAAGATATGGCCCTACTGACAGATGGTGAGAGAAAAGTGTTTATTGTTTCTTAGTTGGCTTTCCTAGCTGTTTCTTCAATGACAACCATACAATGTTGAGATAAAGTGATGCAATCGACATTTCACAAATAAAAGTCCCTCAGCCTGTCAAAGCAAAACACCCTAAATCTCTAGTCATATGTGTGTAACTAAAATAATAGATTGCATTTCCTCCTCCTATGACAAATAAGAAGGAAAGCACACACCCAGTGCTTCAAGCGGATGTATATCATTAGGTCCAGGTTTAAAAGAACCACATTTCATAGCGAACATCAATACAGAATATCCAGAGAATAAAGACATTATTTCATATGGCTGTGGACACAGAACCACAGACCACCCCCCCCCCCCCCACCCCCCCCCCCCCCACACACAGACACACACACCCCACAAGTTGTGTGGTGTACACCACACCAGGTGTGTGTGGGTGGGTGTACAGGGTTCTTGGGGGTGTGTGTGGGTGTCTGTACATTGTGTGTTGTGGCCCCGCCCGCCCCCCCACACACACACACACACACACACACCCACACACACACACACACACACACACACACACACACACACACACACACACACAGACACACCCACACACACACACACACACACACACACCACACACACACACACACACACACACACACACTCTCTCACACACACACACACACACACAAACACACACACACACACACACACACACACACACACACACCCACACACACACACACACACACACACACACACACAGACACACACACACACACACACACAGACACACACACCCCCCCACACACACACACACACACACACACACACACACACACACACACACACACACACACACACACACACACACACACACACACACACACACACACACACACACACACACAGCACATGTTTATATAGGGTGTTAAATATGTTGGAAGTAATGATAGCTGACAAAACATTTCCACAAATCGTTCCCATTTTACACTTCCATTGGCCTCATAGGTCTCAGATACGCAGTTTAAAAGAAACACAAATTACAGCTGACCTGCATTTTCGTTTTTAAACAGACCTACTGTACGCCAGGCTAAAGGCAGTGTTCAGTTTGGCTGGTCTTTGCTTGCCAGGAGGTACTGCAGAGTCTATCATCTGGAGGTATAATAAGTGGAAGAGTGTGCCAAAGATTTGGAGCAATGTAAAAAAACAAACAAAAAAAAACACTGGTTTGACAATGGGGAACCACCAAAATATATTTCTTAGCACACACATTGAGTGTTCTGCATTAACCAGCAATGTTACCACTAGGGCAGGTACAATGGTATGAGCTAAACAGAACATGTATTCAATTTGAATTTGTATTCTGTTTCTCAGATCATCCAGAACATTCTAAATGACCCTTTATTTGCTAGTCTGACAATTGTCAGTTGATAATTTGCATGGTACTGGCCTTGTTTAAACAGCTGGGGTTTTTTGTGTTGTTTTTGTAGCACAGCAGCAATTGCCTGTTCCTGTTGAGACACAGCGTGCTGTAAGAGTTGAAACCATCTATCCTTGTGCACTCTATTCTTTATTGTGGCATTTTTTGAGTTTTGAAAAGTATCGCAAAATGCATTTTAAAAACAATAAAAGCAAAATTAACTCCAAAGTTAAATGAAGTAATGTTACATTTGTCAGGATTCACACATACTCTTTATTTCTGTATATATGCTCTAAGCACACGCTTCAATCAATCAATTTTTATTTTATATAGCGCCTTTCATAGTGGACCACCATCACAAAGCGCTTTACAAGATGCAATAAATACAAGAAACTCCATAATACTTCAAATTCAGAGAAATGCATACTACATGATATACAGTAAAAAAAAAAAAAAAAAAAAGTATAATCCATTAAATACAGTGGAAAGTGCATAATACATGAAACAGTACATTAAATACAGTGGAAAGTGCAGAATACATGAAACAGTACATTAAATACAGTGGAAAGAGCAGAATACATGAAACAGTACATTAAATACAATGGGAAGTGCAGAATACATGAAACAGTACATTAAATACAATGGAAAGAATACTGAAACATGAAACATTAAATACAGTGGGAAAGAGCAGAAATACATGAAAAGTATACATACAAATACAGTGGAAAGAGCAGAATAATAGTGTCACCTTTCTCGTACTTAAGAACAGCTTGGAAAAAGCAGAATACATGAAACAGTACATTAAATACAGCTTTTTGAGCAGTAATTTACGTCACCTTTTCATCGTCTACATGGAAAGTGGTGAATATTAAATACAGTGGAAAGTGCAGAATACATGAAACAGTACATTAAATACAGTGGAAAGTGCAGAATACACGAAACAGTACATTAAATACAGTGGAAAGTGCAGAATACATGAAACAGTACATTAAATACAGTGGAAAGTGCAGAATACATGAAACAGTACATTAAATACAGTGGAAAGAGCAGAATACATGAAACAGTACATTAAATACAGTGGAAAGAGCAGAATACATGAAACAGTACATTAAATACAGTGGAAAGTGCAGAATACACGAAACAGTACATTAAATACAGTGGAAAGAGCAGAATACATGAAACAGTACATTAAATACAGTGGAAAGTGCAGAATACACGAAACAGTACATTAAATACAGTGGAAAGTGCAGAATACATGATAGTAACATAATACACGAAATAGTAGCAGTAACATGTTTTTCTGACTCATAATAATCTAATGATTTAGTGCCAGCTTTATTTGCATGAATTTGGATGTTCTTTCTCTCCTAGCAATATAGGTGGTAAATTAAAATAATGTTGCTTAGCAAACAAGCATGTCAATAACATTCAGACTCTGTCACAGCTGTAAATTAACAAAATTAGAGCAACATCAGCAACATGAAAAACTAGACCACGGTGTACACACGCACAAATACTGACACCTTCATTTTCCACCAGAGTCTAAAACTCAGAGGCTTACTAGGAGTCTCAGAGTATATGGAGGGACCCTGTTTGTGTGTCTGTATACCTTTCTACAAAAAGCCTTTACACTTCCAAAAAACTGAATACAGTAGACACAGAAAACAGAAACTAATTAAGATGAGTGGACGAGTGGTTCTCTGCCTATACGTTGAAATGAAAGTGTGACATCAGTCAGTATGACTCTAAAGTGTGGCATGTACATATATACAGATTTGACATATAAAAACATGATGTATATCTGCCTTTGCAAGACAAAGACAAAACCTTCATTAGTTTTAGCAAAGAGCTGAGATCTAGGAAGTACAGTCATTGGTTTTGTGTGGCATTGATGAAGTCCTCAGGCAGGCAATTGTATCCTCTTCAAACTTCACATAGTACGCCATATAAATAACAATCAATGAAATGTCAAGGTGCATGTGCTTTAAAATGTCTGAAAAAAATACAAGTATAATAAATCACACTGCACCAGCAAGAAAAATACAAAATGACCCGTCAAACAGAAGTACTAGTCTGCACGATAACATTAGTATTGATGGAGTTACCATAGCAATCACGCATCGATGTTTACATGAAGCACAGAAATGAATGACAAGTGCATAAAACATGCATTATCCTTGCAGACAAGTGTAGATGCTAAAAGCAGGGGAAAATGTACCACCTGACAATACAAGAAAAATAAAGAGGTTTCTGTAGATTTCAACATTCCCATGAACACATTCTGAAAAACCTGGATACAAAACAGGCCTATGAAAAGCAAACTGCATGCAGGTCATCAGTGTTTCCAATTGGTTCAATACCTGATGTTGAGGACGCCGTGCTTAAGCAGTTTAAAAATGGGAATGGGACATGCAAATTTCAAGTTGCAATGTATACTTTTTAAAACTGGAGATGGGAGACTGGAAACGATGGAGACGGGAGATGCGAAGGGCAGAGGGGAGAAGAGGGAATCTGTCTGGGATACCGCTGGCAAATGGAGGGGGGGCCTATGTAAAGCCTTCCAAATTCAACGGCAAGATCCAATAGGAGGCTTTCCATGCCTAGTTCCAACTCGTTGTGCACGTCGTGCCAGCCCTTGGGAAATGGCGTAGGACAGCGTGAACCCCCTGCCAAATTCCCAACCTGTCTGTCAACGACCAGAAGTAGCTGACAGCACCACAGTTCCAACAGTGGACCTCGGTGGGGGACTTCTAAGAGCATAAGAACATAAAAAAGTTTACAAACGAGTGGAGGCCATTCAGCTCATCTTGCTTGTTTGAGCATTAGTAGCTTATTGTTCCCAGAATCTCATGAAGCAGCTTCTTGAAGGATCCCAGGGTGTCCGCTTCAACAACATTACTGGGCAGTTGGTTCCAAACTCCCACAATTCTCTTTGTAAAAGTGCCTCCTATTTTCTGTTTTCAATGCCCCTTTATCTAATCCCCATTTGTGACCCCTTGTTTCTTTTTTCAGGTCGAAAAAGTCCCGTAAATGCTTGAATCAGATCGTCGCGTAGTGTTCTTTGTTCAAGACTGAATAAATCCAATTATTTTAGCCTGTCTACATATGACAGAATAATTCTGGTCGCTCTTCTTTGCACTTTTTCTAGAGCAGCAATATCCTTTTTGTAGTGAGATGACCAGAACTGAACACAATATTCAAGATGAGGTCTTACAAATGCATTGTACAGTTTTAACATTACTTCCCTTGATTTGAATTCAACACTTTTCACAATATATCCGAGCATTCTGCTAGTCTTCTTTATAGCTTCCCCACATTGAAGACATTTCTGAGTCCACATAAACTCCTAGATCTTTTTCATAGATTCATTCTTCAATTTCAGATCTTCTTGTGACAAAAATACAATGGATCTTGATTGTAGACCCCCTCCCGACCTGTGAGGGCACTAAGCAGTGAGGATAGAGTTCTTTTAACGGGCTGGCCTGACAGTTCTTTCCCCGGGTCGGGAAGTCAATCATTCTGGATGAAGGCAAGACTCCATTCCCAGAAAGTATTGTAAAGGCAGCTGCAATCGTTTACCAAGGGGTCATGCATACTAGCATATAAGGGGGTGGAGAATCATAATCTGTTCCTTCACTTTGGTTACAAAATATAACCTAGAAGGACCTGTGCAGTAGATAGTGAAATATCATGTTTGTTTGTTTGTCTTATCTATAATTGATACTTGTGTGTTCATAGATGGCTATGGGTAGCAAGAAGGATGAAGTAGAAATGGTGGAAATGACAAATGACTGCTTCCTAACACAATTTGTCAAGGCACCCACTAGAGGGGAGGCATGCCTTGATTTAGTCTTTTCAAATAACAAAAATAGAATAACTAAAACAGAGGTCAGAGAACCACTGGCAAACTCAGACCACAACATGGTCTCATTTGAAGTGTTTTTTAAAACCCCAAAAGTAATGACTAAAGCTAAGGTTTACAATTTTAGAAAAGCAAACTATGAAGGTATGAAACAGAGACTAACAGAAGTAGATTGGAGTAAAATAGAGAAAACACCCATAGAAGAAGGATGGTTGTTCTTCAAAAATGTAGTACTAGAGGCGCAAAACAATTACATCCCTAAAGTAGACAAATCTAAATGTAAAACTAAATTGCCAAAATGGTTTCATAGATCAATTAAAAAAAAATTCAGCGAAAAAAGGCACTTTACAGAGCATTAAAAAAGGACCAAAAAGAAAGTACGCAGAAAGAGTACACGGAACTGCAAACGCAAGTCAAAAAGGAAGTTAGAAAGGCCAAGAGAGAAATAGAAATGAACATTGCTAAGGGAGCTAAAACCAATTCCAAAATGTTTTTCCAGTATTACAACAGCAAGCGAACATTCAAAGAGGAGATTAAATGTTTAAGAGATACAAATGGCAAAATCATAGATGAAGAAAAAAAAAAATAGCAAATATATTAAATGATTACTTTTCACAAGTTTTTACAAAGGAAGATACTGACAACATGCCCCACATGTCATCCAGTTCCTATCCAGTTTTAAATAACTTTAGCATAACTGAGGCAGAAGTGTTAAAGGGACTAGGAGCTCTTAAAATAAACAAATCCCCTGGGCCAGATGAGATCCTCCCAGTAGTACTGAATGAGAGTGAAAAAAGTAATTTACAAACCGCTAACCAAGATCATGCAGCAGTCTCTTGACACAGGGGTGGTACCGACAGACTGGAAAATTGCAAACGTAATACCGATCCACAAAAAGGGAAACAAAACTGAACCAGGTAACTACAGACCAGTAAGCCTGACTTCTATTATATGCAAACTTATGGAAACTATAATAAGATCCAAAATGGAAAATTACCTATATGGTAACAGTATCCTGGGAGACAGTCAACATGGTTTTAGGAAAGGGAGATCGTGTCTAACTAACTTGCTTGATTTTTTTGAGGATGCAACATCGATAATGGATAATTGCAAAGCATATGACATGGTTTATTTAGATTTCCAGAAAGCTTTTGACAAAGTCACACACAAAAGATTAATTCTCAAACTGAACGCAGTTGGGATTCAAGGAAACACATGTACATGGATTAGGGAGTGGTTAACATGTAGAAAACAGAAAGTACTGATTAGAGGAAAAACCTCAGAATGGAGTGTGGTAACCAGCGGTGTACCACAGGGATCAGTATTAGGTCCTCTGCTATTCCTAATCTACATTAATGATTTAGATTCTGGTATAGTAAGCAAACTTGTTAAATTTGCAGACGACACAAAAGTAGGAGGAGTGGCAAACACTGTTGCAGCAGCAAAGGTCATTCAAAATGATCTAGACAAGATTCAGAACTGGGCAGACACATGGCAAATGACATTTAATAGAGAAAAGTGTAAGGTACTGCACGCAGGAAATAAAAATGTACATTATAAATATCATATGGGAGATACTGAAATTAGAGAAGGAATCTATGAAAAAGACCTAGGAGTTTTTGTTGACTCAGAAATGTCTTCATCTAGACAATGTGGGGAAGCTATAAAAAAAGGCTAACAAGATGCTCGGATACATTGTGAAAAGTGTTGAATTTAAATCAAGGGAAGTAATGTTAAAACTGTACAATGCACTAGTAAGACCTCATCTTGAATATTGTGTGCAGTTCTGGTCACCTCGCTATAAAAAAGATATTGCTGCTCTAGAAAGAGTGCAAAGAAGAGTGACCAGAATTATTCCGGGCTTAAAAGGCATGTCATATGCAGACAGGCTAAAAGAACTGAATCTGTTCAGTCTTGAACAAAGAAGACTACATGGCGACCTAATTCAAGCATTCAAAATTCTAAAAGGTATCGACAGTGTCGACCCAAGGGACTTTTTCAGCCTGAAAAAAGAAACAAGGACCAGGGGTCACAAATGGAGTTTAGAAAAAAGGGTATTCAGAACAGAAAATAGGAGGCACTTTTTTACACAGAGAATTGTGAGGGTCTGGAATCAACTCCCCAGTAATGTTGTTGAAGCTGACACCCTGGGATCCTTCAAGAAGCTGCTTGATGAGATTCTGGGATCAATAAGCTACTAACAACCAAACGAGCAAGATGGGCCGAATGGCCTCCTCTCGTTTGTAAACTTTCTTATGTTCTTATGATTGTTATGTACACACATTCGCGGAGGTACGGAGCTGTTGCTAAGGGCCAGCATTGAACCTGGAACAGCACTACATTATTGTCACTCTTTCAACTGTATCACCCACCATGAATACTACAGTGCGCACCCAGGACTGGTGATCGTATATACTCTGTTCCATTGTCCACAGGTCTTGACAGCCGATCTTGCATTGTTCCACACCCTCCCATCTCATCTATTCTCCCTACTTGACCTGGAAAATGACCTTTACACACCTGATCCTCTCCTCCTGCTTTTGCATCTCATTGACTACCAGCTTCCTCCGTTGAGCTGGGGTTGCCTTGTGCCATGTAGGAGGAGCTGAACTGAGACCAAAACCTCCTTTTCCATGCTGAACTTGCCCCATAATATCTCAGATTCGAAGGGCAGCCTTAGCATCCTCTACAGTTTTCTTTGCTGTCCCTTACGCATTTGTTGCATCAATCTACTAATGTCACTGTGGCAGAGCAAAGCACTGCCCTTTATAAATTGGCAGGGATGGGGTTAAATTCCCCTACCTGCCTGGGTTTATTGTGTTCAGGTGGCTGGGGTTGATTAGTTGATTAGCATAATTAACAAAAGAAGGTATTATTTAAATAATAAAAGGAGGCCTCAGCTTCCCATTGGAGAGGAGGGAGCTGAGGAAGCAGGTTGGTGTTTTTTGTTTGTGATTTTTGAATTTTCTAAATCCAGTGACGGCATCTCCCAGCCTGGAAATCTTTAAGTTTTGCTTTTTGTTTGGTTATTTGTGTTTAAATACCTTTATTTTTGCACTTGTGCCCTTTTATTTTGTGTTTATTTAAAATTAAAGTTATTTTTTTTTAACTATAGTCTGTCTCTGGGCCTCTATCCACTCTCCAGCCTGTCACATTTGGTGTGAGAAGTGAGATATAGCGCTCCAGGAGGTTTGGAGCAGTACTGCAGGATTTTTTTTTTTTTTGGGACAATTTTTTTTAAAATAAATTAGAAAATGGGAAAGAAGAGCAGACAGCGGCAAAGGCAGGAGAGGCAGCAGCCAAAGAAATGTAAGCTGCTGCAGCCACCGCTGGAGGACCCGGCCAGCCTCTTCCCCTGGTGTTCCTGGTGTGGAAAGGAGGACCACTGTTGGAAGTCCTGTCCAGATGTGCTACCTGCAAACTGGTGTGGCCGTTGTGAGGAGGACGGCCACAACTGGGCAGGATGCCCCTATAATCAGGCCCAGGAACGGGTGCAGTTTTCACCCAGGCATCAAGGGCCACCCCACTACCTCCAGCACCACCACCTTCACCACCATCCCAGGAGATCTGGGACTGGTTGATGCACCCTGAGGCAGACCTCGTCCACGACATCCCCATAGTTATCAACACGCTGTGGTGTCGAGATGGAGAGATGTGGGAAAACTGGGAGGAACAACACCACCCGGCATCCTTCCCAGAGGTTGCCCTCATGGTTGTTAATTACCTGGCGGTAGACATGCCGTGCCGAGAGTCAGAGAGGGAGGAGCTGCCGTCCCGAGAGCCAGAGAGGGAGGAGCCGCCTCTCCCAGAGCCAGAGAGGGAGGAGCCACCTCTCCCAGAGCCAGAGAGGGAGGAGCCGCCTCTCCCAGAGCCAGAGAGGGAGGAGCCGCCGCTCCCAGAGCCAGAGAGGGAGGAGCTGCCGCTCCCAGAGCCAGAGAGGGAGGAGCTAGGGACCAAGGATGCCTGCCTTGCACCGCCCAAGGATGCCACGCTCGCTCCGCTCAGGGATGCCACATTTGGATTGCCTGGGGTTGCCTGCTGCTCCGCATTTCCTGGGGCTGCTGGTGTCTCCTTTTTGTCTCCTAGGGTAGCCTCCCGAAGGTCCGCTGCCGCCGTCGCCTCCCGAGGGTCCGCCGCCGTCCCCGCCTCCGTCACCAGAGAGAGCCGGACCGCCGTCCTGGGAGGGTCCAGTGCCACTAAAGGGTCCAACGCCACCAAGGGTCTGGTGCTGCTAGGGGAATCCACGCCGTCCGAGGAGGCTGCACCCACACTGTCCAGGGGTGCTGCCTGCCCGCTAGCACTGCATCTGCTGGAGGGTCCAGGTCCCCTGACAGCATCGCCGTACTACCTTGGAGATCCGGGGCCCCCTCAACCAAAGAAGGCTTGGGGGCTCCAACATCAACCCCGCCCTCCACCGCCCACCGAAACAGCCCACCCAAGGGACATAATTGGACTCTTTGGGGGAGGAGGGCGGAGTTGGCCGATTACTGCCGGTGTACTTTATACATGGGGGGAGGTGTGTGGCAGAGCAAAGCTCTGCCCTTTATAAATTGGCAGGGATGGGGTTAAATTCCCCTACCTGCCTGGGTTTATTGTGTTCACGTGGCTGGGGTTGATTAGTTGATTAGTATAATTAATGAGCAATCAGCGCCCAGCCACCTGACATAAAAGGAGGCCTCAGCTTCCCATTGGAGAGGAGGGAGCTGAGTAAGCAGGTTGGTGGTTTTTGTTTGTGATTTTTGAATTTTCTAAATCCAGTGAAGGCATCGCCCAGCCTGGAAATCTTTATTAAGTTTTACTTTGTGTTTTGTTATTTGTGTTTAAATACCTTTATTTTTGCCCTTGTGCCCTTTTATTTTGTGTTTATTTAAAAATAAAGTATTATTTTTTTTGAACTGCAGTCTGTCTCTGGGCCTCTATCCACTCGCCAGCCTGTCACAGTCATTTCCAGTCGGACTTTGGCGCATTTAAACTCCTTGGTTAGAGCAGAGATTGGTAGCTGCAGTATTCCTTTACCATAAAGTCCCACTCTGCTGAGGCAGTGTGGAACTCCCAACCATTTCCTGACGTATGAACTGATTAAAGCTTCCAGCTTCTCAACTGTTGTCAAGGAAACCTCGTACACAGTCAGTGGCTACAGCTGTCTTGGCAGTAGACCAAACTGAAAGCACCAGAGTTTCAGTTTGCCTGGTAAAGCGCTGCTGTCTATGCTCTTCAACCCTTCCACTGCTTGCTGTCTAACTTCTCCCACATGAACTGTGTCCTTTAGATCCCCGTCGTACCATCTCCCTAGACTCTTCACTGACTTCTCGGACACTGTTGGTATTGCCTCACCATTAATGTAGAACCTTTTACCTACTACTTTGCCTTTAATTATAGAGATGCTCCTTGATTTAGTGGGCTTGAATTGCATTTGTGCCCATTCAGTGTTATTGGTTAATTTGCCCAA
This sequence comes from Polyodon spathula, assembly GCF_017654505.1. Taxonomy (NCBI): domain Eukaryota; kingdom Metazoa; phylum Chordata; class Actinopteri; order Acipenseriformes; family Polyodontidae; genus Polyodon; species Polyodon spathula. The sequence goes on from NC_054535.1 coordinate 2,173,827, forward strand.
TAACTGATTAGTGCACTAACATGTTTTCTAAGGGGGAGTTATTTAGAAGTTGTCTAGGAATGCTCGTGCAAGCGCAATGCTCTGCGTACCACTTTTTTTATCCGCGTATCTGGAAATAACACAATATCAGTCATTATAAAGCACAGTGACCAAATAGCTCAGTACACAGTGGCAGGGCTGCAAAGGAAAACTTTTGTTTTTTTAAAGTAAAAAATGATACAATTATTAAAAAGGCTGGTCAACACAAATCCATTCTATTTGACAAGTTTTCTTGAAGTTTAAAACACGAAAAAAGTTTCAGATGATCACTGCTGCAGTAAACACTGTTGGGGAGGAACAAAGAACAGCAGCCGAAATAAGAAAGAAATGGATAGATCCAGCGAACAGAACGAAATTAAAAGAAGGAAAAAGAAGATAGATGAAAAATCTTTAAAGTTGATTGAAGAAAACAAAAATACCTCACTGTCGACAGGGATCTGGAGCTGAGTAGAAGTGACAGGCTGTACTTTGAAGTTCTACACAGACACACACACACACACACACACACACACACACACACACATATATATATATATATATAGAGAGAGAGAGAGAGAGAGAGAGAGAGAGAGCGAGAAAGATGGTTTTCAGTGACTGAGTTACAAGAAAATAATTTCATCTAGGATTTATGACGTCATAAACTACAAGAACGTTTTAATTGTTGCTTGCTTGGTTGGTGCTCCCATTGGTGGAGGATGATTGTAAATCTTCACAGAAACATATTTGTTAAGTGCCTAAAAAACATGAATTGTCTGTGTTGTCGAGTGATTGAAATCTTGAAGGTCATTGACCGGAATGTCTTTAGTTTCTCTGAGATACGAATGTACCAGCTTTACAGCAATTGTTTTTAACGTAGTCTCATTTTGTTACTTGTTAATGAACATTTCTTTACAGTGGATGTTATCGAGTGATTGGAAACTAGACATTTTGTGTTTGAATTGAAAGTGGTCTTCGACTGCGAATCTATTGCCGTTTTGTTTATACACACATAAGCTTAGTTGCTTTGAAAAATGTCTTGAACGATACAATCAGGTTCTTTCACTACTTGACTTGATTCAATGAGTAGTACACAACAAGCTTCAATATGAAAGCTGAACATTCATTTCAACAAACAACAAGTTTTTAATGAAAAATTGTAGCCTCCTTCACTACAGTGAAAACTGGCTTTTGTTATTTTTAAATACCACTTCTTGTGATTATTACAGCTGCTTAATAACAGGAACAACATGTTATTTAGGGCTGGTGTTGAAATTCAACACGCTCAGGCCTGCCTGTATCCGTACCCCCACGCAGGAACTGCTGAGCTTCCCCTATTCAACAAAACATAAAAGCAGTAACAACGGTCTGTTCTCTCTTGCCTTTTCAAAGAATAGAGTTTAATTAATACAGAATAAAACCAAACCAAACCAAACCACTAATTTCTGTTTAGGCTAGAACAATTATCTAGTCTAAACAGAAATGTATTTATTTATTTATTTATTTATTTATTGCAATTTCCACAAACTGCAGGTTCTGTTGCATTCACAGCAATGATAATATTAAATATAACTCGATATTACTACAGCACGGATCATGGGTCAAACCAGGGTTTTTTTTTTAAACATTTTTTTTTTACGTTGTATAAGATGTAGAATACATGATTATGAAATCTAACACTAGTACATGCTCTTTCAAGTAAGCTTGTTATGATTTTGAATAGTTGTAGTCGTAGTAGTACCCACATAATAATTGCTGGATAAGTTGCAGCAATACGACTTCCAAGTGCTGCGTCACCCAGGCTGTCACCACGGCGATGCTGATGCTTTGTCTCAGTGACCCTGCCTGGAGGCAGAGTGTAAGTACTGTCACCGAAGGGAGAAGAGAGAAAGTGAGGCTTGTCAGGTCCATGCCACACGGGAAACAACAGCGCAGGAACCAGAAGAGTGGACATGGGAGCAGCTGGCAGAACTACAGAGTGAAGATGAGGACATTGCACCCCTGCTGAGGTGAAAGTGAGCAGACCAACGGCCTACTTGGGAAGAGGTTGCCCCACACGAAGCGCTGGTGAAGGCTCTATGGGCTCAATGGGACCACCTGGAAATGAATTCAATTCGAAGATGGCCACCAAAACATTGTTATGAGATACACTCCTGCCTATTGGTAGGTGTCACTGAGCTCTTTCCATCAAAGCTGCCGATAGGCCCTCTCGTCTCGGTGACCCCCTCGGTCCCTCCTCCCGAAGGTACTTAACCGTCACGCAGGGGGGTTTCGATCTCTTTCGCTTCTCACGATTGGTACAGTAAGACCTCTCTGTTGCATTGAGCCTTTTTTCTTTTAAAATGTGCTGCATAAGCTACTGCTCGTTCCCCTGCACTTGATGCTGAAAGCTGGCCTTTGCCACTGTTCCCAGAATCAGTGGTTTAAAAATTAGAAGCCATTTTATTCTATTTCTGACTATCAGCACTATCCAGTGCTCCATCTTGAGGGTTGCACACGACCTGCCCACAGCTGGCCGCATTGGCGTTACCAAGACGCTGCTCCGGGTGTGCCATTGCACCAGTATAATAAGAAGAACATAAGAACATAAGAAAGTTTACAAACGAGAGGAGGCCATTCGGCCCATCTTGCTCGTTTGGTTGTTAGTAGCTTATTGATCCCAAAATCTCATCAAGCAGCTTCTTGAAGGATCCCAGGGTGTCAGCTTCAACAACATTACTGGGGAGTTGATTCCAGACCCTCACAATTCTCTGTGTAAAAAAGTGCCTCCTATTTTCTGTTCTGAATGCCCCTTTGTCTAATCTCCATTTGTGACCCCTGGTCCTTGTTTCTTTTTTCAGGCTGAAAAAGTCCCTTGGGTCGACACTGTCAATACCTTTTAGAATTTTGAATGCTTGAATTAGGTCGCCACGTAGTCTTCTTTGTTCAAAGACTGAACAAGACTGAACAGATTCAATTCTTTTAGCCTGTCTGCATATGACATGCCTTTTAAGCCCGGAATAATTCTGGTCGCTCTTCTTTGCACTCTTTCTAGAGCAGCAATATCTTTTTTATAGCGAGGTGACCAGAACTGAACACAATATTCAAGATGAGGTCTTACTAGTGCATTGTACAGTTTTAACATTACTTCCCTTGATTTAAATTCAACACTTTTCACAATGTATCCGAGCATCTTGTTAGCCTTTTTTATAGCTTCCCCACATTGTCTAGATGAAGACATTTCTGAGTCAACAAAAACTCCTAGGTCTTTTTCATAGATTCCTTCTCCAATTTCAATATCTCCCATATGATATTTATAATGTACATTTTTATTTCCTGCGTGCAGTACCTTACACTTTTCTCTATTAAATGTCATTTGCCATGTGTCTGCCCAGTTCTGAATCTTGTCTAGATCATTTTGAATGACCTTTGCTGCTGCAACAGTGTTTGCCACTCCTCCTACTTTTGTGTCATCTGCAAATTTAACAAGTTTGCTTACTATACCAGAATCTAAATCATTAATGTAGATTAGGAATAGCAGAGGACCTAATACTGATCCCTGTGGTACACTGCTGGTTACCACACTCCATTCTGAGGTTTTTCCTCTAATCAGTACTTTCTGTTTTCTACATGTTAACCACTCCCTAATCCATGCACATGTGTTTCCTTGAATCCCAACTGCGTTCAGTTTGAGAATTAATCTTTTGTGCTGGACTTTGTCAAAAGCTTTCTGGAAATCTAAATAAACCATGTCATATGCTTTGCAATTATCCATTATCGATGTTGCATCCTCAAAAAAATCAAGCAAGTTAGTTAGACACGATCTCCCTTTCCTAAAACCATGTTGACTGTCTCCCAGGACCCTGTTACCATATAGGTAATTTTCCATTTTGCATCTTATTATAGTTTCCATAAGTTTGCATATAACAGAAGTCAGGCTTACTGGTCTGTAGTTACCTGGTTCAGTTTTGTTTCCCTTTTTGTGGATCGGTATTACGTTTGCAATTTTCCAGTCTGCCGGTACCACCCCTGTGTCAAGAGACTGCTGCATGATCTTGGTTAGCGGTTTGTAAATTACCTCTTTCATTTCTTTGAGTACTACTGGGAGGATCTCATCCGGCCCAGGGGATTTGTTTATTTTAAGAGCTCCTAGTCCCTTTAACACTTCTGCCTCAGTTATGCTAAACTTATTTAAAACTGGATAGGAAATGGATGACATGTGGGGAATGTTGTCCGTATCCCCCTTTGTAAAAACTTGTGAAAAGTAATCATTTAATATATTTGCTATTTTTTTTTTCTTCATCTACGATTTTGCCATTTGTATCTCTTAAACATTTAATCTCCTCTTTGAATGTTCGCTTGCTGTTGTAATATTGGAAAAACATTTTGGAATTGGTTTTAGCTCCCTTAGCAATGTTCATTTCTATTTCTCTCTTGGCCTTTCTAACTTCCTTTTTGACTTGCGTTTGCAGTTCTGTGTACTCTTTCTGCGTACTTTCTTTTTGGTCCTTTTTTAATGCTCTGTAAAGTGCCTTTTTTCGCTGAGTATTTTTTTTAATTGAATGACGGTGAGCCCATGGAGAGGGTCGCCATCAATGTTCTTGGCTCCCTGCCAACAATGGAGAGTGCCAACCGATTTATATTAATCGCCATGGACTATTTCTCCAAATGGCCTGAAGGCTGCACCCTACCCAACCAAGAGGATGTAGCAGTGGTCGAGATTTTCTTGGAACAGTCTGGGGATGAAAACGAGAATGGACCAAGAACGGAATGCATACACCAACTGCAGGACCACATGGATAAAACCCATCGGTTTGCCTGCTGCCACGTAAGAGGGGAGACTAACCGACAGAAGTGGCAGTACAACATCTCTGCCCGAGAGACCCATTTTGAACCAGAAAAGGTCTGGGTCTACTCCGCAGGATCAGGGGCAGGAGCCCAAAGCTCACCAATGCCTGGGAGGGGCCCTGTACGGTGCTGGAAAGGCTCTCAGACGTTGTCTACTGGGTGCAGCTTAAGGGAAGATGACGGAAGGTCATCCTTCATCCAGACCGGCTGGCACCCTATCATCCTGGAGAGCCTGAAGAGAATGAGACACAGGTGCCCCTGAGAGGGAAGATCCCCCTCTTGACCTGCCTGTCCTGTCTAGAGGAGTGGCACCACTCTCCAGTAGGGGAGTCGCAACCGGAGAGGGTTCCTGCTGCCCTACACACACCGAGGAGTGCCACAAGGGCCCACAAGGACTGTCCATTCTGCTGTCGGCTGGGTCCCCTACCCACCACGGTTGCCTAGGACGATGCTGACAGCCTCAGCTGCCGAGGACAATGGGAGCTGGGGGAGGTCATTGTAAATAGTTAGGTTATGGGTAGTGTTAGGGCCAGGTGGGTACAGGGGTCTCAGGGTGGTTTATTTTGGGGACTGACCCTGTGGTTAGGGATGTCATTTTACCACATTCAGGGACGAATGTGTCTGTCTAAGAGGTTTGCAGTGTAACTTGCTATCACCCCAATTTGGGTAAAAGGGGAAACAGGATTAGGAACCCCCCTGTTCCCAGAGTGGCTCTACATTGACACACACACCAATGTGTTGTGGACTGCCTATAGCATGTTATGGGGGTCTTGATTGACAAGTGGGGGTTCTACGGGTGTTTTCCGCGGGTTTAATTTGGAGTTTGGATAGGAGGTTGACTCTTGTTTGGGTGGGATAAGGGAACGATATAGGGGGACCCGGGATTAATTAGAGCTGAACTATTCGCAAGCTTTCCGGTACACTATTAGAGTGGGCTGGTACAGTGTAAACAGTTAAAGGAAATAAATACTTATTTGTACCTGAGCAATGTGGTCAGGAGTGTCTGTGGGGAGGGGTGGGCAGGAAGTGGGGGTGGGGGTCAGGATGGGGAACGCCAGTTTGTTATTAAAGTCTATAGGTGTGTAGGGATATTTTTGGGGCTTTTGGGCTTTTTACCTCAACTGGGGGTCTTTCCCCACCCTACCCTAAATAAACCGTGCTTGTTTTTAAACTTGACCTTACTGTTATTTTTCACCCACATCACTTTGTTACAGGTCATTAAATAAATACTTTTGCTTTGTAATTATTTAAACCTTTGTATACAAAAGTATCGCAAAGCACTGCACAGAACATAGCAGAAAAAAAGAACAAACCACAATACAGCTGTATAGCATATCCAAATTAAAAAAAAAAGTTGTATGCTGCAGTTACATCTCCATTTCAGCCCTGTATGTATGAGCGCCTATAATGTTTAAATCCGACCAAAAGTGTACAGTTTCACAGTGCTAGTAGTATGAGCGCCATGGTGCAGTGTGTCCTAACATTGCTACTTGCGGCTGCTGTCTGGCAGTCGCAGGTTTCTGATGAAAATCGGCGATGTGGCAGCCCTTTGAAAACCCATGTTTTACTTGCGAGGTGCTTGCGATTGTGAATCGTCGCAAAACGCTTTTAGAAACGGGTCCTCCACCATTTATTATGTTTTCTTTGACTGCAATTAGACGAGGGCAATCCTTCCATTATATAAATCTGACTCGAGCAGTCATTGTTGGATAGAGGCTTGTCAATTGGAAATCGCCTTTTCACTTGGCACTAAAGAGAATATTCAGAATATGCCTGTCCTGTTTTCCATTAGGTCAATAGGAAGATCCACCAAAACAACAAGGGAAAATCCTGTATTATGTTAGGAACTATTTTCCTTTGAGAAGGATACAGAGGCAGACAAACGCTTATTATTTATAGACTACCGGAAATCAAAAGCACAGATTAAGGACAATCATTTAACAACGTTTATCCATTTTTTAATAAATCAAAAAGCAAAACAAACAATTTCCAGTCATTGAACAAATAATATTTAAATAAAAAACATACTTCATTTAAACTTTTTGTTCATGACAAACGTATTGCCCGCCCCCCCGTCCCGAATTTAGTATTTTAAAACTTCATAGATCATAATTTTATTTCAAGAAAATAAAATATAATTAAATTAAATTAAATTAGAAAAAAAAAACGGTTTTAAGCACGCCTATTGTAAAATCAAGTACAAGATATTTGGGTTTAAAACGCAATAAAAGCCCAGAAACAGAAAAAAGATTTAACAGGCGTTGATATATAAATGTAAAATGTCGGCTTCTTGATGCATTGTTATATTAATTAGAGGCCAATGTTCTACCTCGACAGAAAACAACACTTCCCACAACTCACTACTTCTTTGCACACGGGTTTTGTACACAGGGTGTGGCAGCACTAGAAATACAGAGTTTAGTTTTTTGACTTTACTCTGCAGCTAGTGGCTTGAGGGTGTCTTGTTCCTGCAGCGTGCACAGACCAGCACCAGCGCTATATTTTGTAAGTATATGTAACGCCAGGTTATATTTAAATTAATTCAGTAAGCGAGCAGGTGGTTGACGTATTTGGGGTTAGTTTTATTGTAAAAAACTGCATTAATTTGTAATAGGTCACCTTTCCTGGGTGTAAAAAAAAAAAAAGTACAGTTCACGGGAACAATAATAAGCAAATGTACAGTGCACAAATATATTTCTGAATTTGTATAGTCTGTTCATAACAAGTTCTTTGTATTGTGTTCAAACTGGACAGCAATGAAGCGAACGCATCAGCAGTGCCAGCTGCTTCATAAACCGGCTTTGAGGTTTTCATCGCACGTTTTTGCAAGTTTTGATACAGGCTTCTTCTCTCGGCAGGTGAAGTTTCTCTGTAATCTACCTACATCATAATCACAGCGGAAACAATGGTAAGTGTGATTCGAGCTTTATAATGCAGCACTGCTGATAATAATCTATTTAACCACTATTGAAAAACATGCACGAGTCACAATATTCGTTATTAAACTTTTAGCTTTGCGTATTCAAGGCTACATCAGTGTTGTAGCTGCATACTCTTTTTTTTTTTTTTTTTTTTTTTTTTTTTTTAAAGGTGTTGTTTCTGTCTCATTTGCATTAGCTACATTGAGACATTACCTACAGGGACTAATCCAGTACAGGAAAGCTAGCAAATAACTCGCTGATACAACTCTGGACAAAAGTTTTGCCTCACCCTATGGAATTGACTAATTTTGCTTCATAAAGTCGAAAGAAACTTGTTGAGTACCACGTTGTAATTTTCCATATACTTAACGTAACAAAGACAAAAATGTGACATTTTGAAATCTAACATGAAATACTGTACTGCTATTATGGCTTCTGGTAGAGTTTTGCCATATCATTCTGTAGTTTATTTCATTACATAATGTAACAAAAAAAAAGTCTAATTGTCTTAATCCTAAAATTCTTGGTGATGCTAAACTTTTGGCCATAGCGGTACAGTGTCTATTGCAGTTCATCCTTTTTTTTTAACTTATTTGTTTATGTATGTAAACTTGTGGAACCACCCTAGTCTGAACTTCACCAGTATTATTCATAATCATGTGAGCTTTGGAGGCAGACTTCATTTTTCCAGATTGCTTGTGCTCAGTCAGCAGCTGTGTTTCTTCACGGAGTGGGAGTTGGAGCAGGTCCCAGTCAGTCTGGCCCTCTCTTAGATTCAGGATAGGTGGGGGTAAGACATCCGGGCATATCCAGCAATGACTAATTACTATTGAATACTATTCAAACAAATGCAATGTGCATGGTAGAAAAACGATCCAGTGTCATTTGTCATGTTACCAAATGATGAATATTGCGAGTGTAAATAGGCAAGGTGTAGCACAGGAGATGGATAGGCTGTGTTTATTCACAGATGTTCCACCCTGCCTGTTTTGCTTGCTCTTGCTCCTATTTGCTAGTGGCTGTTTGTAATCTGGAGGAAGTCCCCTTTGTTATTGGCTGTTTTTAACAATCTTCATGGCTTGCAAAGTAACTTCTTTTGAACTTGATTATTATAAGCTGTACCGGATCTTGCGGAATTCATGACCTTGTGCTGGATTCATGAGCTGAGCAGATATTTGCATAATGGCAGGTGACTGCCCTGCCCTTTTCATTAATTGTAATGCATAAAGAGAACTGCCAGTCCCAAGGACTAGCTCAGCAGGGATCTTACTGCCTTGCAGCTTTTTAATATTATTGCATTTGTTTGTTTAAAGAATCGCCTTCACCTGTTGCCTTGTTGACAATATCTTACTTTGCACAGTCTAGGGTACGTTTCAAATTACAGGCTAGAAATGATCTTGGGAAAGACAGTCTCTAGAGTGGATATTCTCCCTGGCAAACAGGTGGGGCTAATTATTCGAATAGCTTCGGGTATTGTGTACATTTGACAAACATGAGAACACCTACTCATTAAATAGTTCACTGGCATCAAAGTGAATAAGGGCCTTTTGTTATACAAGGACCCCAAATTGGCTTCTGAGCATGATAGTTCAGTTAACCTACATTACCTTGAATAATATTTCAAGGTTTTTAGATGCCAAAACACTTAAACTCCAAAATATTATCTTTTAAACACAACTGGAACTAAAGGCTCCAAACCCAGGAAAAAAGGGGTTAAAGATTTTGATTTAAAATAAAAATTAATTGGAGTGCATTTGGCCTCTGCTGTCTAAAGGAAATCATACATTTATCCCAGTGTGACATATCATTTTAGAGAGTCAAAGCTGAAAGACAGTGTCTCAGAACAGGACCACTTATTGTGCATTTGTCATAAGATAATCTGGTACATGTTTTAAAGAAACATCTGGAAGTTTTAGTTGCTCATACAGTATGATTCTTGGTTGTGTTTAGAAAGAACCCAGCACCATGTGGTGTTCTATCTCTTTTTATAACTGGGCGTGCTTCTGTGTGGTGTTTTATATATAAAATAGTTATGGGAATTCTGAGTCACTGTGACTAGACTGAAAAGCTCCATCTGTGTCCAGATTTCCTGTTTCAAACCTAACACAAATATTTGTGCTATTGCGATACAACCAGAAATGTTGCCCTTTCTCTTGTTTAGATGATTATTTCATATTTTCCAGAAATACTTGAATTGCGTATCTCTTTTTGTTAAATTTAGGGCTGTCACTATTTAAAATGTATCGGTTAATTAATCGGTAGATTGTTCAGTGCACATTTTTAATAAATGTAATGATCGTATAGTGGCTGTCCTGCATAGTAATACTTGGATCAATAGAATCTAAAAAACAGAGTTTTTAAACTATTTTTATTTTAGTAAATGTAACAGATGTTACCTTTTCTGTTCTATTACCCTAATGAAACAGATTTAGGGTCCTGATAACTCAGTCACACAAGCCCTAAGGGCCAGAGCAGCACAGTTATGAGTACTGTTTAACCACTCTGGGGTAACCCCCTGAACAGCAAAATTATTAGCAAAGCACAAACATGGAAACAAAAAACAGCCCGAGGTTTATAACTAAATCAACAATGTATTATGTTGGTCAGGATAAATTTTACCACAGCTCTGGTTACAATGCACGTGAGTAACTTTGCAGACACACATTTGGCAATCATTTAAATCACAATAGATAAATATTCCAGGTCCAAGTGTGTGTGTGTGTGTGTGTGTGTGTGTGTGTGTGTGTGTGTATATATATATATATATATATATATATGTATATATATATATATACATAACACGCGCACACTATCAGCAATCCTTGTACGAAACAAGATGATAATTATGATTTGTACAGCACTTGAACCCCTTTTTATACTAGCTAAAACCACAGTGCCCTTCCTGGGAGAGAGAGTGCACTTCAAATCAGCACTTCTCTGAAAAGCAGCACACATTTCTCTCTGCCCAGAATGCTTTCTTAATGCATAATTAAATTGTTAAAAATAAATAAATAAATAAAATTATCTGCACTCAACCCTTTAGCTGACTAATCGGTCCGATGACTCTCTTAATTGGAACAGCCCTAGGTAAATTGTGAGATAGTTAATGGCGTTGATACTGTCGCTCAAATGTTGTATTAACTGGATGTTCCTCGCATTTTGTTCTGCTTGTATGAACAAGTATTTTATTTATGGTGTATATTACATGTTCCTTGTATATTTCCAATTTAGATACGTTTTGAGGTACTGCAAAATAGGGATAATATTGCAGAAGGTGTTTATTATGCAGACTGTATCTTATTGCAGTGCTAAATCGGTAAAACAGCTGTCTATTTTCATTATCCTGTTGCCTAAGATTTGATCCATATATTATAATTGTCGTGCTTTGACTAGACAGAGCTTAAGCATAAGTCTTCTTTGTATGGCAGTTCCTCTGAAACTGTTTGTTTCCATGCAATTACTTACGCAACGAAGGCGCCCCTCCCAGAGAGATGTTAAGACTGTTTATAGTCTTTGGACACTGTCTGGATGAAGGAAGCAATGCAGTTTACACAGCTGCATCTGTGATGTGTGTTCTGATGGTTTCTGGTAGTTTAGTTTAGTTGTGATTCGTGGTGGTGTTTAAAGAAGGACTTGAACACCATTTCGAGTTTTTATTTTATTAGGCCAGGCCAGCGCTTTCTCAGTATCTTACGACTGTAAAGTTTCAGCCCAGATTCAGTTGAAACAGACACTGACTGAGTGTCGCTGTGCTCGCTCGCTTGTCTTCTAGTCTGGTTAAAGTAAAGCATTCTGTCCTGCCTGTAAGGTAAGCTCAGTAATTATTCCAGCCAAAGGATTTGGCTTTATTGGGCTTTTATCTACTTTATATAAACACTGTTGTTTTACACTTTTTTTCTTTTGTGATTCATTGCAAGGCCCAGTCGTCCCCTTTTGTGAGTACTACAGGGGGTGTTATTACTTTGAGTGCAGTTTATTGAAAACGTATTGCATTACTGTCAGTTCAGTTGCATTGCCATTGCGGACTGGAACTGAAGCTCACTGTACTTTTCGTCAGATTCATAAAGAAAGGTCCTTAGGCATACAATGTGTTTTGCTCCACACTGCTAAAATGGTTCAGATAAACTACTGGGAGACTCGCAAGCGCTATCTGGCCCACTGTTGCTGTAGTAACTGCAGAATGACAGGAGTTTCTCTAGTTGCATGAGTGTTCAGCAAGCAAGGTTAGATGATGAGGTTCATGATGTGCGCTGCAGTTACCATAATATTAAATGAAAGCGAGGCTCTGAGCTGGCTGCAGTATGGAGAGGAGAAAGCTGAGAAGGGGGCCAGAGATGGGAATCGCTGGAAAGTTTCACCAGTCTGGAACATACGGCAGTGTGACAGGGCAAGAAGATCCTTCACACTCTGAAGGCTTGTGTTGCATAACGAGGAAACTGTTCTATATTACAAGCCAAAGATTTAAAAACAAAAAATAATAATAATCCATTTCTGAAAACATTTGGCACAGTATCATTGAAAACTTGTGCGATAGCCTTTAGCATCACCCATACCTACAGGTGATCCATCCGCACAATTACTGGAGCCCTGCTTCTGTTCTGTCTTGAAATGTGCTTTCCTGAATTTGATTAAACTTACGAAGGGTGGCGCTTTTACAACAAGATATTATTCGTGCTCCATGTTGGAGTAAGGTTACACTCTTTACATCTCTTGAGTCACATGTCCGACTTGGATTTCACATGGATATTTGAAGATGAAGATAACTTTACAATAGGGGTACATTTAGAAATACTGAAACTTTTGTAAAATGCAATGACAAACACTTCTAGTTGAAGCCTTTCTTACCACTTTTGGCACTGAATTTTCATAAAGAATCTTTTCATATTTCTAAATGCTGTGGGTGATGTAGGGCATGGTACATGCAAATAAAATGTGTTATTTGCATGTCTATCCAAAAACAGCTTTCAGAGACTATTGGGTATCCAGTAACTTCCTGAAGAAATGCACCAATCATCCTTCCTTCTGCATGGTTTAGATGGGATTTTTTTCTCTTTCAAACCCCTACAATCCTTAATTGTTTCTCAAGAAAGGCCCACAGCATTTTCCCAATAAGACAAGACTCCATTAATTAGAAAATTAAAAGACTGAAACCATATCCACACCTTTTGTCTGTAAATACAATGTAAAAAATTCAATGAATGGTAGCAGTGTTTGGATGACTCGGGGCGGTATCCTGGTTCTTATCCCTTTGTGCTCTGCACAGAGGAAGAACCATGTTAGCTGCTTATTGTACTAGGGTACAGAAGAACTCTTAATGGTTGAATTGCTTTCATTTGGTTGCTGTTTGTTTTTGCTTCCTCTACCGTGTTTGTTTTAGGTCGTGTGTCCTTGTTTGAATAGTGGCTCTGCGAGATCAGATCTGTTGCCATTGATACTTACAATTGAAACAAAGGAGTTAGTTGTGATCCAGTATTAATCTATTACTTATAAAAAGAACATCACTACAGTAGTGTCTTGCCCCAGACTTTGTCACAAAATTACAAGGGCAAGTTTATAATGTGTAAGAGTATTTCGTTTACTTGTCTCCTTTTTTTTTTTTTTATTTGGGCTGAGGCTGTCCTCTTTTATAACTCGGACTCTTGCATTTCAGGAATGGCAGTCTGGTATTTGCAGAGGAGGGCTATTGGAACCACACGGAAGCTTTTTAAAGATAGAAATTATGTATAAGTAATGTTTTAGTGAAAGTTTAGTCACACATATTGCTCACAATAGTACCAAGTAGATGAAGTCCAAGAAGAACTGTGTCTCCACCCCACGCACTGTTAAGTCCTGTTTTTTAATAGTTAGCTTTAGTCCTGTTTCTGTTTTGAGCCTTCAACCGAATCGGTCATTCCTGTGTGGCAGGCTGGTTTCACTGTGCTGTTAGTGGAACCTTTGTTTATCCAAAGTGTTACATGTTCTGACAGTGTAACAGGACCTGGATTCCTAACAAACGGGAATGTCAGAGGTACAGTATGAGTCATATTGTACATCTTCATGTCATACCTGCGTTTTACTGCAGGGTTATCCTCTGCGTAGTTGGAGTTAAACCGGATAAAAAGAAGAGATTTGATTTTGTTTTTAATTCTCTTCTTGGATTAGGCTCCAAAGGGCACAGTGAAGCCGTACCCCCAGTTTAATGCCAGTGAAGATGCAAACACCCTTCGCACAGCAATGAAAGGACTGGGTAAGTAGGGGTTTAATCCATTAACACTTTTCCCAAAAGAACAGCAAATGGGCAAAAGTGAAAGGAAGCTTTTGCATAAGTCTCAGTTACACTTCAATCTGTGTTCTCTGCTTTTCCTTCTAGTTTTCTTCTAGCGTTTGGTGCAAGCTCATGATAATCTAGCCAAAAAAAGCCGAACTTGTACAGAAACAAGTTAGAATAAAGGGATCTGTTGTAAAAAGATCCAGTATCTAGAAACGTCCATTTTTATAAAATAAGTTTTAAAACATCTGCAGCTTACGTTCCCAAACACAGCAGCTCTCTGGACTGTGCGAGCAGCTCGGTTCAATAACGCATGGTGGGATGGTAGCCAGGGCAAATTCTCCCTAGTTGTGTCTTGTTTTTCCAAGCTAAGCAATTAAAGAGAGACCATGGAATAACTTGCACATGACTCTTATTCAGTAGGTTTGGTTTCAGTTAATCTCCTAGAAATGCTGGCTATCGGATATGAATTGATGCAGTGATAATCCCATGAAGATGTAGTCGGACAGTATTGAGGTGAACGTGTTCCTCTGACTTCAGTCTGCATTGTTCAAAGCACAGTATTGAGGTGAACGTGTATAGGTTTTATTTATTTTTATTAAATAAATTCAAATAAACTGTTAAGGCTAGTTATGCTGCAGAATCTTACTACAAGAGCTCTACTTTTAAGGGTATTCTACTTTTACATTGAAATAGTTTTTGAGCTATGATAATTTCTGTTTTTAGGTCAACGCCCATGTAATTGACATTCGTTTTTTAAAACTGTGTTTAAGTCGAGTGAACTGGATACCAAGATGTTAACAGAAATGTGACATGAAGTGTGAAAGTGAAGTATTATCCTGGGGGGTCTCATGGCACATGCTCCAGAATGGGGGAGGTCCTGCGTTTTTTGCCTTGTTTAATTCTAATATGATGGTGTTTTGTAGTGCTGGTTGTGGGATGCAAGGTGTAATTACCCAGCTAGAGAAACCTGTACTTTGTCAAGGAAACGCTTGGGAACTGCCCATTTAAACTGCCTACAAGCTTTCCCACAATTGGAAGCTGTAATTGTGCTACTGTGGAGTGGGATAGGTACAGCCAACTGTGTATCAAAGACTCTGCATGGGAATGCGTTTCTTTTTAACTTCAACTCCAGGTGTACGAATGACATCCCTTCCCAGGAACCAGATTTTGAAAAATGTTTTCAAACCTATAATTGCTATAAAATGTTAATCTGTGATGAATAAAACACAAATAAATGACCTAAACTGTGTTTTTCATTAACCCTTTTATGCTCCTGTGTACTACATACCCATGTTCAAAATGGAGAAACGCTTTTTTAAATTTTTTTATTTTGGAACAATGAAAACAATAACGATAATAACAGTAATAATCAGTAAACAGTAATTATGAAATAAAAATTAAACATCAGAACATGTGCCATTATTGACTTGCTCGGTGCCATTTATTGAAATGTTCAATGCAACAGAACCCGGGGTTGCCTTCGCAACCAATCCACATTTTTCTTTTGTTTTCGTTTTCGTAGCAGACCTTGGACTTTTTTTGCAGTCTCTGCTTCCATTGTGTTGGAGGGATAGTCACAAATGCATGTACACAGCTACTTTGCACAGGCATTGTCATGGATCTGGCTGCTTCATTGCCTCTACCCAGTGTTGTGTTTTGATAGTATTTCGTCACAGCACTGCCATTTCAAACCAAACAGCTTCCCGTTTGCAGCTGGTTTACCTGTAAAGTAGCTGCATGCTCTTTTGTTTGTACAGTTTGTACTGTTCTTGGCTCCACATCCTCTTCATCATCATTGCTGAGTGATAAGTGAGCATCACTGTCGCTGGTATTGAAATCCTCCGAACTCACTTCACTGCCGCTGCTCATTATAGAAAGACCACGTACGTTGCCATGTTTAGCTTTCGGTAAAAACTATATAAACTACAACTAAACAAGTAAAACTAATAATAAAAGAAAAAATAATAATTTAAAGCACTAATATATATATTATATACATACACACACTTTTGTAAAAGTTGAATGGCTTCCTGCAGTATATCTGGCTTCTAAACACCCACAGGTAGATTGGAATCCCTACATGACATGCAGTTGGATACAAATGTCACCTGACCCTCCCCCGACTTTCATTGCACATTCCACAGTACTAGAACTGCCTTAGAGAATGAAAACAGAGAAACCGCTCAGACTAGAATGAGAAACTTGACGTACGCACGTACGACATGGTACTGTTAGTGGGTTTTCATTTGACGTAAATGCGTACGTCATGGTGTTGAACTGGTTAACCGTCATGGCAACGCGGGTTATGTCAGGACACAATCAAAATCACGCAATCTTGCAACAACTAAATAACTTCTTACCGACAGCATCTTTTGCCAAGTGATATTTTCTTTTCAAAAGTGCCCCCCTTACCATTTTACCACAATATATAGACAACATATTCAGTTACTTCTGTTCAAAAACAACACATCTCTTTTGGACATTACTACTACGTCATTGTCATCATCAATAACGAAATTTGGCTGTCCATCACCTGTGCGGCGGGACCCACAGATGCTGTTTTATTGAATCACTATGGCTGATGGAGGTTGTTGTTGTTCTTGTTATGGAAAAGACTGTTGGATTTTTTTCTTGCATTTTTGATTTGTTTTTGTCGGTATGCAGGCACGGATGAAGATGCCATCCTAACGCTCCTGACAGCCAGGGCCAACGATCAGCGACAGAAAATAGCAGCGCAATACAAGACCTTATTTGGAAAGGTAAAAATGGGTTTTGTCCAGGCAGTGTGCAGAAACCAAAAGGAATAAGTTCATAGTTTGACCTTGTGTATTCCTCTAGGGGTTTATACTGATACAAAGACTTGTACTGGAGTCAGGATGAAAGGCTAGGAGGCCTACTCCCTTTTTTAAATGACACCTGATTGGCTGAGCAAATGTCATGGTTTTGATTTTTGTAATGCTGTACAGCATGCCCGATTTAGGTATTTACCCCAGTAGTGAGATGACTTCCCTCCCTTTCCAGTGGAAGCACAGAGGCAATGCAGCATTCCCCTTGTGCCAGATACTTAGATTTAACAGAAACACAATTAATGTAATTGCACTAATGAAGTTTTGCTTTGTCTGTCTTAGGATCTGGTTGATGACTTGAAGTCTGAACTTGGTGGGAAGTTTGAAAGGGTGATCGTTGGTTTAATGATGCCTCCAGTCCTGTATGATGTCCATGAACTGAGGCACGCTTTAAAGGTGAACCTTTAACTTATTGTGCTTGGTAATTACACTGATATGGGTAATTACACTGCTGTACACTGCAGTGTACTCTTTGAGGACAAGGCTGCTTTTTGTGTTGGTTGCCAAAACTTGTCTGGTTTCACAGTCCCAGCTATCACCGTTGGACTGCCTAACGTTACCTTGGGGGTTAGTAGTTTGAGAGTGCCAACTGGGGGTCTGTGAAACGGTGTTTACTCTTATTTCTTTCAAATTAAAGTGGAAACGACAACACCCAGTACCAGGAGGAAGTTTACAAAGCGGTTTTCAGGGAAAATAATGAAGCACAGCAGTAGGGGAAAATTGTATGTGATTCAAATAGATTTGCCACAAATGACGACAAAGTCTAGAGTAAACGGTGTAATTACATAGACAAAAATGAGAGAGTGGGATGTGTTCTCATCCACAGGGGGCTGGAACCGATGAAAAGGTTTTGGTAGAAATCCTGGCTTCCAGGACTTGCAGCCAGATTAAAGAAGTGATCGCAGTTTACAAACAAGGTAGGAGATGCATTTGAGTTTAAGACGAGATGAAACTTGTGGTCGTGAGGTGTCTTGATAATTGGAATCTGGTTTTATAACATTCGGAATATTCAAGCGCCAGTCGGGACATCATTTGCTATGCACTTGTTTTTATTAAACTGTACAGTTGTGTACAAAACCAGACACCTGCAGGTGGGTTCTACCAACGCACAGCACCACACCCCCTTTGTTAACCATTGAAAGTGAAGGAAGTGTGCTTTTTAAAAGGCATGGCAGGCAACTTCTGGTCCTGTAAAGACAAATGCCCATGAATTACATCATCATGAATTATCATGTTGTAACAAAATCTGAAACCTTAACATCACAGCCCCATTTGTCATGCATCTGTTCCCTTTTAATTTGAGTTCTATAACCTATTTCAATTCATTTCTATTTATGTAGAGCCTTTCATACCACCGTATCTCAAAGCACTTTACATGTCTGTTAATGCAGAAGTCTGCAATATCAAGAATAGTAAAAATTACAAAATAACCATACATAATTATAATGACAATATCAATACATAATAACACAATAAAAAAAGCATTAAGCCTTGTTCACACTTGCATTTCTAGACCGGTATTGTTTCTGAACAGTATCGCAATGTCTGTTTACAATGGCGTTGTACTGGTATAACTGTATCATACAAAACCCAGTCAGAAGGAAGTTTCGTGCCGGTACAGTTGAGATGTGACTCGGAATAGTGAAATGTGTCATCATTACCGCAGGTTATGTATTTCATATAGATTATGATGTGTCATCATTACCGCAGGTTATATATTTCATATAGATTATGATGTTTCATTAACCCAGGGTTATGTGTTATCGATTAAAATAAGCTCAAGCCAACACCGCTCTATTGACTGTCAATAGAAAGTCTTCTCCTGAGCTCTCTCTGTTCCCCAACCCTTAGCGTGCAGCGTGACAGAGGTCCCCATAAAGAATCGGTATTGCGCAAAGCTTTTTTTTTTTTTTTTTAAAGGATAGACAAGTAAATGCATAAATGACAGCTAATTAGTTGAAGTTCTTACCTTTTCAAATGAGCTGTTGATGATCACTCTAGGACTTCTAGAACTGGAAAAATGATGTTGAAAGTGGCGAGTGTGTCGGTGAAACTGCAGTGAACGGAGCCGAAATGGCGGCTTCCATGTATGACAAGTGTAAAAGTAAATAAGTAAAATAGAAAGCACTAATGTTTTAACAGGTGTTTTCTTCCCAGATAGATTTAATGTAAATTGCACATGTAAGGCAGCTCTACAGCAATGCCAAATCAAAGATGTCAATGGCTGTGGGCTCTGCTGCTGGGGCTGGCGGTCCCCAGACCTCCTCCCCCTTCTTCTTGGCCGGCAGCTCCCCTTCGTGGGGTTCCGGCAACAGCCTACTTCCGGCTGTGATGCGGAGCGCCCGCATCAACCCCAGGCCGAAGCAGAGCAGGGCGAGGCAACCCCAGGCGATGCAGAAGCGGCGGGCAACCGCAGGCAGATGCCGAGCGGCAGGGCAACTCCAGGCGATGCAGAGCGGCGTGGCAACACCAGGCGATGCACCCTCGGCGGGCAACCCAGGCGATGCAGAGCAAGCGGGCAACACCTTGAGATGGGACTTCCTCCGCTCGGGCGGGCAACACCAGGCGATGCAGAGCAGGCAGGCATCCTTGGGCGAAGCGAGAGGCTGGCATCCTTGGGCGATGCGGAGCGGCTGGCAACCCCGGGCAAAGCATGTTAGTTTCAGATGTGCCACTAGCTAGCAGGTTATTTCTTTCTTAGATTTAATTAGATCTAATTAACATACCCCTTGCGCAAAAATGAATTTGTGTGGTCGGATTGAGTATTTACCATACTGAAGTGGTTCCACCTGTTTCAAAGAGTCCTAATGCAGGTGGGAACCTATTTTGAATTGGCTGAAATATCCTCATAACTGCAACACAATTTAATAGTGTACTTTAAAAAAAATAAATAAAAAAATGCTACATTAAAATGATCTCTCCAACTTTACTTGTCTGTCCTCATGTACTTGCTTTTATTGTGTTCTATTAAGTGTACCTTCTTTCGCCACGTCTCCTGAAACACAGGTCTTCTGTTTTTCTCCTCCTTTTACTACCTTACAGTCCCACCTGTCCGTTGACTGAGATCCTGAAATGACATATAGAGTGTCGTTCACGTGTTGGTGTTTCCTTTAATTGCTGAATAGTTCTTCCACCATTTTTATTGATCTCTCCAACTTTACTTGTCTGTCCTCATGTACTTGCTTTTATTGTGTTCTATTAAGTGTACCTTCTTTCGCCACGTCTCCTGAAAGTAAATTGAACACATTCCACCTGTCAGGATAACAGAAGAAAAGTGTTTTATGAAAAACAACGTTTGGGATAAGAGTTTCATGAGTTTCGGACTGACGTAAGGCACTTTGATGTTCAGGGCCACTTGGAAGAAAAGTGTTTTATGAAAAACAACGTTTGGGATAAGAGTTTCATGAGTTTCGGACTGACGTAAGACACTTTGATGTTCAGGGCCACTTGGTTGAAATGTCAGTGAGTGAAGTTCTTCCAGTCTGTACACAATTACATATATGTTTTAAAAAAAAAAAAAAAAAAAAAAACACAAAAAAAAAAAAACAACCTTTCATTTTGGGCCCCCTTGTCACTAGTTTGCCTATGCGCAAATTCAGCCCTGCAGGTATGCATGGTTTTTTGTCCTGCAAAGAATGCTGTTGAATTAACTTCTATATCTGTAACAGTGAACTGTGACCTGATGTGATAATGGATTTGGATGCACAGAATATAAGGACACTTCAATACACGTTACAGTTATTAAGTGTACTGCATTTTAATAGTTGCTAAAATAGCTGGAACAAAACACCCATTTTGCTAAATTCCTTTCAATATTTATCTGCTAACCAAGGCCTGAAAACAATGTTCTTGCATCTTGTTATTGCTGGTTAAGATCTTATTGACCAATATAGCTTTAACATCACACAGCATGTATAAAAAAAAAAAAAAAAATGCAGTAATACTGTTAAATACCGCTAATAAGTGTCAACTTAGATATCCTCAAGCATCTTCAATCTCCCCTGAGTTCTTGTACTTCGGTGTTCCAGAGTACGATGCAGACCTAGAAGAAGCTGTTGCTGGGGACACCAGCGGGCATTTCCAGAGAATGTTGGTCGTCCTGCTGCAGGTGAGACTTTTTCGCTGTTTCAGCTATTCGCACCTAAAAAAGTCCTATGGTTTTTATCTGAAGTTGATAGATGAGCTTCCACACAACTGCACTGGCTCACAGTCTGTGTCTCCATTGCTTTCTTGTAGGCAAGCAGGCAGAAAGGTGTCGATGAAAGCAGCATTCATCAGGATGCACAGGTAAGCAATGTCAAACACATGGATGCTGCTTTACAGCTTTCCTAGGCTTTGGGGGTGATCCTTTTATTCTGTTTCCCTGTAAGATGATACAGTAATGAATGCAATACTGTCCACCAACTCGGTGGCTTTAAAAAAAAATAACTTGAAATGACACCATTTAGCAGCATTTTAATGAAGGTGATGCCAGTGTTGCTAGATGGTCACACAATGAGTATACAGTGACATCTAACAGTTTCCTGCAAATGAAAGTTATCCGTACACCTCAAGCTCCCAGAACGGCAGTGGAAGTTGGTTGGTAAACTAATAATCGCTGCATTATGTAGAACAGGATACTCATGCCAGCTGTCATTCGAAGACCCTTCAAGACAAACGCAAACAGGTGTATTTAATCTGAAATCATGTGAGCCACTTTTATTGAACACAGATGTAACACAACCAATTCTTAAGATGTCTAAGGGGGTGAATACTTCCTATAGGCTCTGTACCTGAATACTGTGGGGACACAACAACAAAACCAGCACTGAAACTAAATCCTGTTTGTCTAGCTCTTGCTGTTTCTAGTTACTACATATACAATGCAGCAGAACAGAAAACGGCAAAAAATATTACATTTGCAGTAAAAAATAGTTTACATGATTAATGTGAATGCTTTAAATCACGGTACGGACCTGCCTAAAACATGATTTTACACATCATAAAATAATTAATTAATAATAAAAAAAAAAAGAAGTGGGACACAATTGGTGTGGAACTAATATTCCTAGCAGCAATCGACGTGTGTGGTGAAGTCCTGGGTGTCAGTGCTGCAGAAGAGTGAAGTAATTCCACTGCTTTCCACACAAGCTGCCCTGTAAGAGTGTCTGAACCTCATGAGGCTTTAAATGCACCAGTTAAGGTTGTGAACTATATTGAGACCAGTGCTTTAAATGCACGTTGCTTTTAGGCTTTGTACTGTGAATTTATGAGCTGGTTGTGAACAGCAGTTAATGCACACTGAAATACATTGGCTTTGCTGTGGAAAGATTTGATGTCTCCATTACCAAACAGATAGCGTAAAACTTTAAATGCCCCAGAGTTTATTTTCAATATTTGCCAGTAGCCCCGGTGTTATGCTTAAGTGTCACTGCCAAATAGTGTCACCTGGCAGAATTTGGCATCTATAGGTGCCAAATAGTGTCGCATCATTATTTAAACGGTGACACTATCAATAAAAATCAACCCTTCATAGATTACATGCCCACAATATACTGTGAAACATGTAGTGCATTATAATGTGACGTACTAATGTACATGCACATCATATTAGAAAATCTATATGTAATAACGATGTGGTTACTGGCTCTCGTTACAGTACTAGTCTGTTTTAAGTTAAACGAAGTAAATAGTGTACTCCGTAAACCTGCTTTTTTATACGTGGAAAAAACTATTCCGTTTGGTTGCACCTTTAATAAGAAAATTTCCGGACTGTATTAGCCTATACAAGTTGGAAGATGGCTGTAGCACAACATGTAACTCATTATGACAGGTTACAATAATTTCTGCTTTACTTATTTAAAACATGACCATGCAGTCTTAATGTGAAATTAAGTAAAACTTCTCTAAAGGTAAGTTGAGGGCAGATTTCCAAACATCTCTATAGGTAAGCTGAGGGCAGATTTCCAGACTTCTCTAAAGGTAAGTTGAGGGCAGATTTCCAAACTTCTCTACTCAGTTAGGTAAAGATGTTTTAATAAGTTTATGTTCTAAAGTGAAGTTTTCCGAGTACCGCCTTATACTTCTGTAAGGGAGTTTACCCTCAGACAAAAAACTGAACATTTTCTAATGCAACAGGTTCTTTTCATTTTTAAAGACTGACACTATTTGGCAGTGAAAATGACAACTTTACAGTAGGCATGCCCCGATGAATTCGCATGCGCACAAACTACAGAAGTGACACTTTGGCATAATGCAGGCGACTATTTGAGACTCTGCGTTTTCTTATGTAAGAGCACTAACATCTGCAAATACTTCAGATGTAATCATACAAAAGCTGCCTGCACACAACCTTATAGAAAAGACATAAGTAAATGACAACATTCCAGCAACATCATTAAAGGCTGTGTCAATGGGTAATAACAGCTTGTATAGTAATAATAAAAACAGTAAAATCCACTAAAGCCAGCTCTGTAAATATCGGAACACCAGCGTGTATGAAGGTAGGCTTGCAGCACAATAAAAAACAAACAGACATGGTTTTAAAATTAATAAAAGCAGTATCATCTTTATTAACACATTATATTTATTGTTCATCCTCCAAACATGTTCATTGGTAAGCATGGACAATCCATGAAAAATGAACCAGTAACAAATCCTCATTGCAAAACAACCGCATGAAATACTGTTTTAATATGAAAAATAAGTTAATGCTGTTGGTCCATAACACAGTCAAATTGATAAATAAGAACGCTGGAAAAGGAGCAAGATATGAATATTCATTGCAAGACTCAATGCACAAAATACTGTTGATACAAAAAAAAAAGTACAAATACACTAAAAGGCAACTCTGTTAATATCAGAAAACAAATTTGTACTTTCAACATGCTCAAAGCTTAGACTGGTTTTAAAATGAATAACGTCACAAACTGTACGCTTTATGTGTACCTTGGCATTCATCGTGAGCCTGGGTGTCTGTTCATTGCTGTTGAAAAACAAATCGATAAGCTTGTGTAGCGTGCATGGGGGAAGGCAGCAGCGGGGCTGGTAGGTGATATAATCACATACGAAGACATAACCCCGATATATGCTCCTTGTAAAGGAGCCGGCTCTCTTGTACAGCGGTATCGGCGCTATGCTTCAGTGCGAGAGGTCCTGGGTTCGCACCCGCACTCCGCCTGTGTGTGGATTGCCTTGCCCTGTGTGATGCGCCTGCCTGTGGGAACCAAGATCGCTACACTTGCTGTACAGCCATGTGTGGGTATTGGCTGGAACATTCAGTATGACGTGCATTATATTATTATTCATAACCCAGCGTTTAAGAGACCTGGCGTCTACTGATCAAAATTCCCATCAGCCCCGGCGCTTATTAGAGACCCGTTAAGTATTTATAAGTTTTACGGTAATTGACCAGCATTTAGAAGCCCTTTTAGTATAGGTTTCAGGACTACTTTCCTAGAAGCCTACATGATGAGTACGGCTGGGTTGCTGATCCTTTTGACATGGACGCAGCAAATCTCTCTTTGCCATCCCAACTGTGCTGTCCTTAGGTAACACGGAATTCTCACTGCACTCTGATTGGCCATCATACTGTGAATAATCCTCTCCCTACACTGAAACCCTAACCTTAAGGTCAGTCAGTGTTCTATACTGCAGTCGTCACACATCCTAATGTAGTGCATGTTTGGCAGTGAATACATGTTTTTGATACTTTAAAAAAAAAAAAAAAAAAAGTGACCGGAGGTGCTGACTTCCTCAGTTGTCCTCGCAGGAACATTTTGTGGTACCTTTTGTAAACACTGCACCAGCTGGAGTCGCAGCTCGTTGATCTATCATGTGACTGCTCAATAAAAGGCACATTTAACAAGCATTAGGCAAATACCCAGAACTCGCTGGTAAGGGAATTTCAATTTTACTGCAATTCACCACCACCTGTCTGTGTGAAGCTGCAGTTGTGACTATTAAAAACAAAATATAGAAACAGGCCGCATGTAGGTAATGTGTAGTGTAGTATGAGTCAGTAGTGACTGACCTGGTCTAATCTTTGACAGGCTGTCAGTATGTTTGCAATGCTTGATGTTGAATTGAAAATGAAGACTGGTATTCAGTATGTTGCAACACAATTTTAAATTGATATGTTCGTTTAATACTGTTTTGTGCTAAATAGTGAATCTGACAAAAGCACACACTAACACAAGCAGTAAAACTATCAAAGCCCCGAATGCTTATGTAGTGTAGTTACAAATAAATGAAAAGTTGCTTTTTGATTGTTTTAAGTATTTAGGTTAAAATAGCGAATAGTGAATAATTTTTGGGTAGTGGGTTCATTGTTCCTGTGTTCATTTGGGTCGCCAATGAAAGTTTTTAAATGCTGCTCCTAAATTGCTACTTTCAATGTTTAATAAAAAAAGAATAAATAAATAAAAATCCATTTGGGTGTAGAAACAGAGCTGTACTGTGTTTTAAAAACCAGACTGCCACCATGTCCTGAAAAGCCTGTACAGCTACTCGCTACTTTTGGAATGGATCCCAGTTTCGCTTTTCCATTTGTTTGGGCGTTCTGCTTTTCTAGTTCCAGAAGAGTCTGGTACTTAATTGAAAGATGATGTGACCACACCCATGCATGTGGCTTTTTGTTAGCTGCACAAGACTGCTACCTGGTGGGTTTAGATGGGAATTATTTTTCCTGTCTGTAGTCCAGTTGGATGCAGCCTGTCCTTGGGGATGTGTGTTTAGATGTGAACAGAGGATTCATCATCTGATACATAGTATATGCTCAGATCCTAATCTGAAACGTGACTCCCTCATAATGGGGTCATTGAGGAATTCTTACTTCAGTGCTCTTGTCACCATGTAGAGTTTTAAATGGTAAAACCAGATGCTTTGGAAATATCTGTCTTGAATTTCAAATTGTAAGTTTATTTTTTTTGGTCTGGTCCCAGCTTGCAGTAATCACTTCCGTCATTATGATTCCTTAATTTCCATGCCTTTATTTTCAATGTCTGGGCAAGCGGAATACTTAATCATTCAAACTGTCTTTGCTTACACAGAGATTTCACCCTCCAGAATCTTAGTCCGCCTTCCAGAGACTATGAGGTTGTGTTGCAGCTGTCTGTTCAAACATGTGTGGTATTCAAGCTCAGTTGTGACTAATGTAGCATCTGTACCAGTCAAATTAGATGAAATGGGAGTTTTGTATTTTAAGTGAGTGATTAATATGTATTCAGAATTAGAGTGCCCACTCCAACTGCACACCAGCTTTTTGAAGTCCCTGCTCTGTTTAATAAATGACTGGCTCTCTCTGATCGGTTGTACTTTTTATAGTCAGCAGGTTGTTAGCAAAGTGAACCTTCTCTCTTGCTTACTATGTATCTGTGCACCAGGACCTCTTTGCTGCTGGGGAACAAAAATGGGGCACTGATGAAGAAAAATTCATCACTATCCTGGGGAACCGAAGTGCTGAACACCTAAGAAGAGGTGAGTTTCGCAATTGTTTAAGCGATAGTCAGTGCAGGCTCTACCGTGTGGTAGTGAACCGCGCTGGTGAGGGCGTTGGTCAAGGTCAGCAACCACACTTCGAGGGGGCACCATCTCCACTAGAAAACATTTATTTATTTATTTTTCTTTGACACAACACTTTGAAAACGTAGATGTACCTTGAACTTGTAATGATTCGTTTGACACCCTTCCACTGAGAAGGTTTAGGAAAATAGTCTTGAATGTTCATAAAGGATCACTTCCATAATTGGAGAAAACAACAAACTCTGAATTGCTTCTAGCTGATCTGAATAGTGCCAGATATCTGAATGGAGCAGTATTACTGCACTGCCCGTGTCTCTCTTTGATGAAAGATGCTGAGCGCCAGTCTAGCTGGCAGGCTGTGATTGGCTGATTTGCAGGTACTGGGCTGTTTGCTTTTTGTTAGTGGAAAGTATTGATTGGCTGGTTTTGGTGTATAATGAAATAGATTTGGACCAGTTGTCTTTGCTTAATATTTGCTGTTCAGTCGATGAGAACTGAGCTTACATTGGGGCAAGTCAAAATGAAAAAGCTGACACTTGAGCAGATTGATTTCAAGTTTGATTCCGTTTTCAGCAGGCATCTACTGAAGTGATGGAGCCCGTGTGGTAGATGACCGCACCTGGAGTTATGCGTCCCGAGCCGAATTTCTTTATTTTCTCTTTAAAAAAAACTTTAAAACTTCTATATTTACCTTGAACTTCTGATATTTCGGCAGGTAACATTCCTCTGAGGAAAATAGTCCCTAATATAATTAGAATAGAAAAATGACATACACATAGAGAAAATATTATTATTATTATTATTATTATTGCTAACGTATTTATTTATTGGGGTCTTACTCTAATCTGTACAATTGTTGAATAGTCCGTGTAGTAGTGAGGAGTTGTTGGAGGCGGGGCGTCATTCAAGCAGGCAGGGAGGGGATTGGCTGGTGCGGTAAGAACTGAAACAGGATTGGCAGTCTGACTGGCTGGATTTGAGGGAGGGTGTTGTTTGGATCCAGCCGATGACAGAACAGTGGACCAATCTTGTCTTCCCTGTTGATTTGCTGTCCAGTAGCTGTGAATTGAGCCTTCATTACAGTGTCCTGTCACAGTCATGATTTCGCTTGTCTCTA
The DNA here is from genome assembly GCF_017654505.1 of Polyodon spathula. Classification (NCBI taxonomy): domain Eukaryota; kingdom Metazoa; phylum Chordata; class Actinopteri; order Acipenseriformes; family Polyodontidae; genus Polyodon; species Polyodon spathula. Next base: position 2,201,304 of record NC_054535.1, read on the forward strand.
GACCAGCGTCAGAATTTTGTTTGGTAGCTTTTTATGTTATCTGATTAGTTGTAGATTAGAATGTTAAGGTATTTGTGCGCTGATTGATTTTAAAATATAATTCAGTTAAGCGTTTCAATGTTCCAGCAGGCATCTATGCAAAATAGAAGCCTGCTAGGTCTGGAAGCTGATTGGCTGTTCGCACTCAATCGTTTTCTAATATCTGATAGAAGCCTGCTAGAGCTTGAAGCTGCTCGGTTGATGGAACCGAATTGTTTTCTAATACATATTTTTAACCACAAAATGAGAAAGGGAGTGGAAGTAATGTGAATATCTAGTTTTCTGTTCAAGGTTTTGCCTGTGAGGATCTGTTATCCAGACTGTATGTGGCAGCTTACATTGTAAATCTGTAGAGCTTGGATTCCTTTTCTTAGGTAGATTTTGTTAGGGGGGTGTGTGGTTTTTCTTTTTACAGAAGGAAACCCACCAGAAAGTTTACAGGCTGCAGTATTAAGATCCTTATTTGTTTTGCAGTTTTAATAATAAAACAATTAACATGTCACAGTGGACAATCCATTAGCATGGTGTTTATCAACATCGGTCTTTTGGTGCCATCTGTGTTGACGAGGGACCAGTAAAGGAATCCAGGGATACGTGTGGCGTTGTGTAACCCATTGCAGTATGATATATTTACATTCTGATAACATACTGACTCCGGACCTGCCAAGACAAACACATGTTGTCCTCTGAAGCGTGTGCCATTGGCTGACTGCTTGTTTTCACACTGCAGACTCGCCGTGCAGCCAGCTCGGAGCTACAGTGTTGGAGGACAACACAGCTCCGGGCAGCTTACCGGTGAGCTGAAGACACCGTGGCCAGTTGTGCCGGCCTCTGGGAACTCCCGTCCATGGTTGGCAATGGAATAGCCTGGAATCGAACCGGTGCATCCTGCACTCCCTAGGCCTCCTTTCTAAATTGCAGATGTACTTTTAGTAACAAATAAAGGATTTTAGTGAGAGAATGAAAGTATTTCTTTATTCATCTCTGTCTCTTAATCTTTCTTTTACAGTTTTTAATGAGTACATGAAAATATCTGGGTATGAGATTGAAGAAAGCATTGAAAAAGAAACTTCAGGGAGCACAAAGGATCTGTTTTTGGCTGTTGGTAAGATTAGTTTGGCTTTTATACTGTGCTTAAGGCAATGGCATATTTTTTATATACCGGTAACTATAAGGTATTTTATGTATTTATTTATTTTTAAGTCAGGAGGAACAGTAGGGTTGTTGGGTTTAAACTTGGACACGTTTCAGTTTACTTTATGCCCTGACCCTAGTCTTAAGTTAGTACAGTTTGTGTACTTTCTGAATGGGAGCACTGTTTTAATGACTCTGCTTCTCAATTTAAGTTCAGTTTTTTTCATTGCTTTAGCTGATTCCTAGTGAATTAATAGTTTGTGTATGATATGGTGAATACACTATTTGTGTGAGGCATCTAATCGGCTATATTTAAGAGGTTGTTATAATTTTTCATGTTTTAATATAAAAATGCATTGTTTAATCTTCTAGTTAAATGTGCCAGAAGTGTTCCCGCTTATTTTGCTGAAAGTCTCTACTATGCAATGAAGGTATGTGTTGTTTTTTTTTCTTAGCGGACTCAACAGCTTGTGCAGTAGTTTGATTCCCCTTGTTTGTTTGCATCATCTTTACAGTTTGGTACAGCAGCATTCTCCGCTTGCCCAACCCTGCAGTGTGTATCGCTCACACTTCATGTTTGCATGGTGTAGACAACAATACCGCTCTACAGGGTCTTGTTGGGTTAAACTGGGGTGCTTTTTGTATTTTAGGGAGGTGGCACCGATGACAATACTTTGATCAGGATCATGGTTTCCAGAAGTGAAGTAGACATGCTGGAGATCCGGGATAATTTCCGAAGATTGTTTGCAACGTCTCTTTACTCCATGATAAAGGTAAAATGCCAGCTATTAATTCTGGAAACAATTCATTTCCTTATGGGACACGAGGGGGGCTACAATTGATAAACTGAGCCAGCTATCATGAGCTGAGCCCCTCGGCAGTGGCAGTGATACGATTTGATATGCAGCAGCACCCCAAATTAGAGCTGGATCTTGCTTCCCTCCTCCAGGATCAAATAACCAAACGGACATTGTATCCTGATCGCTGTCAGGCCGTGTTCATTAAGCATGTTTTTGTCTTGGACGCATGTAAACATTTCCGCTGTGCTTCAAGCCTGTGGCTATTTTTGTTGCATATTCATAAAGCAGGTTTATCTCTACACACAGAATTTTCCCAATTTTAGGAACAAGTAACCAAAACACAGTTAATTTGTTAAGTAAGGGCATGGCTTGTTCAAGTATATTAACCCTTCGTTGGTGGCAATGAGGTACAAACGCACCGCTCTCAAACCCTTTAATATCCCTGGGATCACCTTGCTGTATTGGATAACAACTGCATTACCTGCTACAGTACAGTATTGAAAACAAGTTATTTGAGTTTTGTTGTCTTTCTGTACCGATGGCTGAGAAACGACAAGCAATCTGAAGTGAATGTGCCCCATCTACCTGACTAGTAACAGCACTTGTATTTTCATTCTTTATTTGCACCTTTCTCTTTTGTTATGTATGCAGTGACCAGATTTTGTACATGTTGAGTTTCGATGTACAATACGTTTTATATTTTTGTTGTGAAATTTACCGTTCATTTACTGTTCATAGCCTGATATTTTTTTTTTTTATGGGTATTTTGCCACCGATGAATGGTTAATTAAAAAAATAAAGGCCTTAATGACCTCAAATGTGCTAATTGGAACAGCACAGCCTTTCACATTGCTCTTACATTTCCATTCAGCACAGCCTTTTACATTTCCTTTACATTTTCACATTGCTCTTACATTTCCATTCAGCACTGCTTTTACATTTCCTTTACATTTTCACATTGCTCTTACATTTCCATTCAGCACAGCCTTTTACATTTCCTTTACATTTTCACATTGCTCTTACATTTCCATTCAGCACAGCCTTTTACATTTCCTTTACATTTTCACATTGCTCTTACATTTCCATTCAGCATTGCCTTTACATTTTCACATTGCTCTTACATTTCCATTCAGCATTGCTTTTACATTTCCATTCAGCATTGCTTTTACATTTTCACATTGCTCTTACATTTCCATTCAGCATTGCTTTTACATTTTCACATTGCTCTTACATTTCCATTCAGCATTGCTTTTACATTTTCACATTGCTCTTACATTTCCATTCAGCACTGCTTTTACATTTTCACATTGCTCTTACATTTCCATTCAGCACTGCTTTTACATTTCCTTTACATTTTCACATTGCTCTTACATTTCCATTCAGCACAGCCTTTTACATTTCTTTTACATTTTCACATTGCTCTTACATTTCCATTCAGCACATTGCTCTTACATTTCCATTTGCTTTTACATTTTCACATTGCTCTTACATTTCCATTCAGCACTGCTTTTACATTTCTTTTACATTTTCACATTGCTCTTACATTTCCATTCAGCACTGCTTTTACATTTCCTTTACATTTTCACATTGCTCTTACATTTCCATTCAGCACTGCTTTTACATTTTCACATTGCTCTTACATTTCCATTCAGCACTGCTTTTACATTTTCATTTTCATTGCTCTTACATTTCCATTCAGCACTGCTTTTACATTTCTTTTACATTTTCACATTGCTCTTACATTTCCATTCAGCACAGCCTTTTACATTTCCTTTACATTTTCACATTGCTCTTACATTTCCATTCAGCACTCTTTTACATTTCCATTTTCATTGCTCTTACATTTCCACTGCTTTTACATTTTCACTTTTACATTTCCTTTACATTTTCACATTGCTCTTACATTTCCATTCAGCATTGCTTTTACATTTTCACATTGCTCTTACATTTCCATTCAGCACTGCTTTTACATTTTCACATTGCTCTTACATTTCCATTCAGCACTGCTTTTACATTTCTTTTACATTTTCACATTGCTCTTACATTTCCATTCAGCACTGCTTTTACATTTCTTTTACATTTTCACATTGCTCTTACATTTCCATTCAGCACTGCTTTTACATTTCTTTTACATTTTCACATTGCTCTTACATTTCCATTCAGCACTGCTTTTACATTTCTTTTACATTTTCACATTGCTCTTACATTTCCATTCAGCACTGCTTTTACTTTTACATTTTCACATTGCTCTTACATTTCCATTCAGCACTGCTTTTCAGCATTTCTTTTACATTTTCACATTGCTCTTACATTTCCATTCAGCACTGCTTTTACATTTTCACTGCTTTACATTTCCATTCAGCACTGCTTTTACATTTTCACATTGCTCTTACATTTCCATTCAGCACTGCTTTTACATTTTCACATTGCTCTTACATTTCCATTCAGCACAGCCTTTTACATTTCTTTTACATTTTCACATTGCTCTTACATTTCCATTCAGCACAGCCTTTTACATTTCCTTTACATTTTCACATTGCTCTTACATTTCCATTCAGCACAGCCTTTTGCTTTTACATTTTCACATTGCTCTTACATTTCCATTCAGCACAGCCTTTTACATTGCTTTTACACATTGCTCTTACATTTCCATTCAGCACTGCTTTTACATTCTTTTACATTTTCACATTGCTCTTCAGCATTGCACTTACTTTTACATTGCTTTTACATTTTCACATTGCTCTTACATTTCCATTCAGCACTGCTTTTACATTTTCACATTGCTCTTACATTTCCATTCAGCACTGCCTTTTACATTTCCTTTACATTTTCACATTGCTCTTACATTTCCATTCAGCACTGCAGCATTTGCTTTTACATTTTCACATTGCTCTTACATTTCCATTCAGCATTGCTTTTACATTTCCATTGCTCTTACATTTCCATTGCTTTTACATTTCCTTTACATTTTCACATTGCTCTTACATTTCCATTCAGCACTGCTTTTACATTTTCACATTGCTCTTACATTTCCATTCAGCACTGCTTTTACATTGCATTTTCACATTGCTCTTACACATTCAGCACTCTTTACATTTTCACATTGCTCACATTTCCATTCAGCACTGCTTTTACATTTTCACATTGCTCTTACATTTCCATTCAGCACTGCTTTTACATTTTCACATTGCTCTTACATTTCCATTCAGCACTGCTTTTACATTTCTTTTACATTTTCACATTGCTCTTACATTTCCATTCAGCACTGCTTTTACATTTCCTTTACATTTTCACATTGCTCTTACTTTTACATTTGCCTTTACATTTTCACATTGCTCTTACATTTCCATTCAGCACTGCTTTTACATTTCCTTTACATTTTCACATTGCTCTTACATTTCCATTCAGCACTGCTTTTACATTGCTTTTACATTTTCACATTGCTCTTACATTTCCATTCAGCACTGCTTTTACATTTCCTTTACATTTTCACATTGCTCTTACATTTCCATTCTTTTACATTTTCACATTGCTCTTACATTTCCATTCAGCACTGCTTTTACATTTTCACATTGCTCTTACATTTCCATTCAGCACTGCTTTTACATTTTCACATTGCTCTTACATTTCCATTCAGCACTGCTTTTACATTTCCTTTACACATTGCTCTTACATTTCCATTCAGCACTGCTTTTACCTTTTACATTTTCACATTGCTCTTACATTTCCATTCAGCACTGCTTTTACATTTCTTTTACATTTTCACATTGCTCTTACATTTCCATTCAGCACTGCTTTTACATTTCCTTTACATTTTCACATTGCTCTTACATTTCCATTCAGCACTGCCTTTACATTTCTTTACATTTTCACATTGCTCTTACATTTCCATTCAGCATTGCTTTTACATTTCCTTTACATTTTCACATTGCTCTTACATTTCCATTCAGCACTGCTTTTACATTTCTTTTACATTTTCACATTGCTCTTACATTTCCATTCAGCACTGCTTTTACATTTCACTCTTGCATCTCAGCAGTGTCAATCAAACTGAACTAGGTGGGTGTTGTGAGTTGTACCATTGGCTAATCCATCAGTGTGCAGTTTCATTCAATTACACTCGACTGCAAGCCTATCCACGTATATCTGCAAGAACAAAGCTAAACCATGCTTATTTAATCACACAGACATTCAGTTAGAGGGTGTGTTGTTTGAGCTGGTAGAGGGTGTGTTTAAATCGGTGTTTGAATGCTGGTTAGAGGGTGTGTTTAAATCGGTGTTTGAATACTGGTTAGAGGGTGTGTTTAAATCGGTGTTTGAATGCTGGTTAGAGGGTGTGTTTAAATCGGTGTTTGAATGCTGGTTAGAGGGTGTGTTTAAATCGGTGTTTGAATGCTGGTTAGAGGGTGTGTTTAAATCGGTGTTTGAATACTGGTTAGAGGGTGTGTTTAAATCGGTGTTTGAATGCTGGTTAGAGGGTGTGTTTAAATCGGTGTTTACTGGTTAGAGGGTGTGTTTAAATCGGTGTTTGAATGCTGGTTAGAGGGTGTGTTTAAATCGGTGTTTGAATGCTGGTTAGAGGGTGTGTTTAAATCGGTGTTTGAATGCTGGTTAGAGGGTGTGTTTAAATCGGTGTTTGAATGCTGGTTAGAGGGTGTGTTTAAATCGGTGTTTGAATGCTGGTTAGAGGGTGTGTTTAAATCGGTGTTTGAATGCTGGTTAGAGGGTGTGTTTAAATCGGTGTTTGAATACTGGTTAGAGGGTGTGTTTAAATCGGTGTTTGAATGCTGGTTAGAGGGTGTGTTTAAATCGGTGTTTGAACTGGTTAGAGGGTGTGTTTAAATCGGTGTTTGAATGCTGGTTAGAGGGTGTGTTTAAATCGGTGTTTGAATGCTGGTTAGAGGGTGTGTTTAAATCGGTGTTTGAATGCTGGTTAGAGGGTGTGTTTAAATCGGTGTTTGAATACTGGTTAGAGGGTGTGTTTAAATCGGTGTTTGAATACTGGTTAGAGGGTGTGTTTAAGTTAAAGTTTTGATGCAAGCCTTTTTAACCAGACATGCTTAACACATGCAACTCTTTGCCACATCTCCAGTTAACTCCTGGTCAACACTATATGAATATAGCCCTGCATTTAATGAGAGCAGTATTTTCTTTTTCTCCTGAGTAATTGCCCTGTAGCCATCCATGGACTGAGGCATGTGTGTGTGTGAGCCTGCAGAATTAAAATAAAAATATTGAAGTCTGCTGCTTTTGAGGGAATGAGCAGTTCCATCTTTTTTAAATGGGGGGGGGGGGGGGGGGGTGGTTGAATTTAAAATACAATCCTTATCACATGACCAAAAAAAGACTGCAATCACATGGACGCACTACAGTGCATATACTCGGACCACACTAAAGGTGCAGGCTGCTAGTCTTAACCTTAACCTAAGTTTGGGTATATTCACTTGTAAATTCATTGCCAGTTAGTTGATTTTTTTTTTCTTTCTTCTCTCATGCTTCCATTGCAGAGTGATGTAGCTGGTGACTATAGGAAATCCCTTCTTCATCTCTGTGGAGATGATGATGAATAATGTTACTGAATGAAGAAACACACTGCATTTAGTGGATGACCAGAGTGTAGTAATATACATGGTTTATTGAATTATGTTTGTTACTGTTATCCTATTGCCCCATTGGTTTCATGTTTAAATTGAATCTCACTTGGAATAAGTCTCTCCATGGATGTTTTGAAACACTTATTAAAAGACTATATGATGTCTGAAGTTCAGTAATTTAAATTATTTTTAGTAGGATGTATCTATTTAATATACAGAAAAAATCCCAAACAAGCTTCCCATGTAAACATTCTTGTCATGTAGCATCATGACACATACCTGGGGATTCCCATGTAAACATTCTTGTCATGTAGCATCATGACACATACCTGGGGATTCCCATGTAAACATTCTTGTCACGTAGCATCATGACACATACCTGGGGATTCCCATGTAAACATTCTTGTCACGTAGCCTTATTAAAGAGCATTCCTCTTAAGTGCTAAATGTAATGTTGTCTTCTGTTGTACTAATAAAACAAAAAACAAACAAGTTGTTGGCAAGATAATGTTACATTTTGTAAACCAATGATTTGAGAGAGAGAGAGATTATTTCAACCAGGGTTTTAAAATATATTTCCCTCTTAACATCAAAACATTCTTTTCAATAGGCCGGCTTTGTTTCATGTATAGATGTGTTTTAATAACGTAATGCTGGATAAAGGCTGTTGCAAGGTAAATGGCAAACTTCTAAGTCAATATTTGCAGATTCAGTTATTTTCACTTAATACACCCTATAAAACATAGTTAAATGTAATAGTCTCGGTTTGCTTTTCAATTCTTGAACTAAGCTTGACCTCGCTCTGTTTCTAAAAACCCCCAGGTTTCACACTCCCGGTTTACCTGTCAAGGCTAGTTCTTAATATGAAATTCTACTGTCAACACTTTTCCAAATTTATTACATTGTGCCTTTGCCAATTCTGCCAGGTTTTCAGTAATTTGTATAGTATGATGAAGTAATGGACATCACGCCATTAACTGCTTTCTTCAGTTACCAGAAGGTGCTTTTCGTTAGTGAATATGAAAAGATCATTCATTAGAGACCTTGAATTTAAACTGCTGACGACCAGTGAGTCTCTCCTCCGACGCCAAGACTTACTTTCAGATCAAGCTTGCTTCTTTTTTTTTTTTTTTTTTTTTTTTTTTTAAATGAGACCTGACTGTGAACCCATTCTTCAGCCAATTAAACTAAATGCTTGTTTTCTGCCTTTTCAGTTTCCCTCAACAACATTTCTGTCTATTACAGTAAAGCTGTACATGTAAATACTTTGTATTAGTTATTTTATTTAAACTTTACTCTCATATTGGCTCTTTTCATAGTGTGTTATTCTAGAGGCTCTGTGTTTAGTTTATAACCTGTTTCTAAACTAGTTATTTTTTTCTTGTTAAGAGACATGACTGTGAACATTTGAGTTAATGAAATGAGATTCTCATCTCTGCTTTTCTCCTCAAGGTTATAAGCCTTGGCATCAGTAGCTCAGACAAGGACAAGCTCAGCTCATTTCACAGGTGTATTTTGGTCAGCGTGACCCCAACCCAGCTCCCTCTTTACTCACAATGATTTCTATAATTATTTCTACTCTTATACTAGAATAAACAGGAATATAGAATCCTACAATATTCTCAGACTAATACAGAGTACATTATAACTCTTTTTCTGAACAGTGTGTTTAGTATTGCTGCTGTCTTTTTGTATTCTTTTAAAAAAAAAAAAAAAAAAAAAAAAAACTATAGTTATTACAAAATATTAACATTGTTGCAGTTTTGTAAATGTTCAATTTGTATCCCAGATATCGGCCTGCTTCCAGTAGCTGTGACAGTCTTGGGTCAGTTTCTGCTCACAGGTGTGGGTGACAGTCTTTAAAAGCCCGATACCTGCAAAAACTTACCTTGTTATCTGGGCTCCCATCTCTACATTCTCGTTCTTATCAGTGGGGACACCTCAAAGATCCTTAAACACTGAGGAGCTAGCCACAACGGACCCCTCTCTGCAGCCGTGGGAGGAATCCAAGACCAGCTTGTTCGGAATTATTGCTGTGAGGGAGGGAGTGTCCCCATCTAAGTGTTTGGTTAATAGCTTGTAGACGTGGTTAAGGAATACAAATGCAATGGTACCAAAACCCTCTCGTTGCACTCCACAGTGCTTCAGTGCAGGATATCTAGAATAGTAGTGAAACCCTCTCGTTCCACTCCACAGTGCTTCAGTGCAGCATATCTAGAATAGTAGTGAAACCCTCATGTTCCACTCCACAGTGCTTCAGTGCAGCATATCTAGAATAGTAGTGAAACCCTCATGTTCCACTCCAGTGCTTCAGTGCAGCATATCTAGAATAGCAGTGAAACCCTCATGTTCCACTCCACAGTGCTTCAGTGCAGCATATCTAGAATAGTAGTGAAACCCTCATGTTCCACTCCACAGTGCTTCAGTGCAGCATATCTAGAATAGCAGTGAAACCCTCATGTTCCACTCCACAGTGCTTCAGTGCAGGGTATCTATAGGCCACACAACACACATTCACCAAGCTGTATAGGCTCTATATCCAGATGACTGGATGCAATCATTTGGACCTGTGTTTTCATAGGTAAGACTGGTGGTAGGCTACCTGTCTTGGGCCAGCTTGCTCCAGCTTGGGTGTGCGTTCCCAAATAAATGGTCTTGATACATGTTGAGTTACATTAGGTTACATTAGGTAGATAACTAATGTAACTCAACATGTGTCAAGTTACCTACTGTAGCTACTGTTCTCTGAAAGTACCAGTTATTTTGGAAAGGGGGTTGTCTTTTGCTGTCAGATTTCACCTTGTTGGGGGGGGGGGGGGGGGGGGGATTCATCATCTGGCTTGTTGTCCTATTGCAAACTAGACCTTGGGGCTGGCTTCCAAATTGCATACTCTTTTAAAGTATACAGTAGTATTGATTTGCCCGTTTTAATTTTATTTCGGCTGGTGTGATCTGTGGAAAATGCTTACTGTTTCCTTCTGTGTTTTACAGGGCGATACATCTGGGGATTATAGGAAGGCCCTCCTTCTCCTTAGTGGAGGTGATGATGCATGAAGCTGCTGAAATGAAGAAGCATTTCCAAATATTAAATCAGTTTGCATTTTATATGTTTATCCCATGCATAATTCTGCTTGTGCCTTTATAAGAAGCATGTTACAATTTAATGACTAATAGCCACTCATTCTTTAACCAGGAAGTTAAGCATTGAGACAAGCCTCTTTTACAAGGGTGTAATAGCACACTGGTAATTCAGTGCAATATGTGTCAATTGCTTTCTTGAATCAACTCGCTGCTTTCTAACTACTTTTTAAAAATGCAATTCCGTCATTTAAAATTAAACATGAATACTTAACTACAGGACATAACTGGCAATTTTAAAAAAAGCCTGTTTTTCTCTGGAAAAAGCTATGTAACATTCCATATCATGTACCTTAATTAAAACCTGTTTGAGTTAAGTGTTTGTTTTTAATTCTGTGCGGTGTCTTGTTGACACAAGGGCCTTACTCAGTTAAATAATTCTCTTGTGTTGAACAGTTCTTCAAAAACTGACCCTCTGAAAGAGTTAAAGGGTTTCATGAACTGCACATTTCATTTTATTGATCTAAATGGGCATTAAAACCTCAGCTGTACTATATTAGAGATGTATAAACTGGTTTTGATTAGTCAGGGAAGTGTGTTGTGAAATTCATAGGAAGCACCAAGGTAGCTCTGTGCCCTTGTGCATTTCTTAACACAGAATTTGCAACATTGCAAATAATGAAGAACTGCATTTCTGTCTGAGGGCTGGCATTTGGAAATATGGCTCCACCTAGTGGTACCTGGCTGTACTGCATTCCCATTATATGGAGCAAATTGAAGAATCATCTTGCTGAGACAAATGTACTTCCTGAGTTAATTTATCCTTGTTGCAAATCTTGTTTTAAGAAAAGTACCTCAAAACAAAGAAAACACTATCCAACAGGGAATGATGCATCTTTTCACAAGAGATTTTCCCGACTAATACAAAAACATGCATGCAACGTGTTGTAACAGGACCAAGCTGGTCGGCTAGACAAAAGAAAAAAGGAATTAATCTGCAGAGACTAAAAGATGCTTTGAGGTTTGTCACACTTGCATTAAAACAAAACAAACACTGCATCGCACAGCTTCACAAAACATTAAAAACATATAAAACATTTAAAACACACAATTGGGGTTGAGGGGTAGCCTAAACTCTTAAGAACATTAGAAAGTTTATAAACAAGAGGAGGCCATTCGGCCCATCTTGCTCATTTTGTTGTAAGTAGCTTATTGATCCCAGAATCTCATCAAGCAGCTTCTTGAAGGATCCCAGGGTGTCAGCTTCAACAATGTTACTAGGGGGTTGGTTCCAGACCCTCACAATTCTGTGTAAAAAAAGTGCCTCCTATTTTCTGTTTTGAATACCCCTTTATCTAATCTCTATTTGTGACAGCTGGTCCTTGTTTATTTTCAATTTGAAAAAGTCCCTTGGGTCGACATCATCAGTACAAGCACAGCATAACGAGCAGCGCTGTCAACACACTGCCGTGACGCTTTTGTTGGAAAATGTGTTTAAAGCTTTATTTATTTTCCCACACTACAACCCTGCAGAAATGTGTTCAGACCCATAATTTAAGAACAGCTGCCACGGGCATGACTTTGAGGACCACTGGTCTAGATGAAAACATTTCTGAGTTAACATAAACTCCAAAGTCTTTTTCATAGATTCCTTCTTCAATTTCAGTATCTCCCATGATATTTATAATGCACATTTTTGTTGCCTGTGTGCAGTATCCATTGCAATTATCCATTGTCAATGCTGCATCCTCAAAAAAAAATCAAGCAAGTTAGTTAGACACGATCTCCTTTTCCTAAAACCATGCTGACTGTCTCCCAGGATCTTGTTACCATATAGGTAATTTTCCATTTTAGATCTTATTATAGTTTCCATAAGTTTCTGTACAATGCTTATTGGTCTGTTGTTACCTAAAAAAAAAAAGACTGACTGACTGATGGTCTTTGGTACAGCGCATAAACACATCTTTTTGTGAGGGAGTCTGGAGAAATCATTTAATAAATAGAGGTCTATATACACACACACACACACACACACACACACACACCACATATATATATATATATATATATATATATATATATATATATATATATATATATATATTTAGTAGATGTCAATTGATTTTACCCTATAACCCCAATTTGAAATTTCCAATTGTATTTTAGGCTCAGCTAAAAGTGTGCTGTTCTCTGAAGTGTGTGCCGTCAGCCGACTGCTTCTTTTCACTCTAAATTTACCATATAGCTAGAATGACATGTAGAAGCTTCACTGTGTCACCCATTACATCACTTGAACATTTCCTGGAATATCATTCTAAAATTCCAATGTAAACAATGCATGTTCAACTAACATTTGAAACACAGCACAACCTTAACTGGCAAATAACATTTAACAGAGAATGAATTACTACAATGCTCCACATAGCACACAGCAGTACAGACAATAGTACTATATCACAACGCCACTCTTGACAAGAAGCTGGCTGGGTCAACTTAATGAGTCCATTCAACATTCAATAAATGCGATATTTATTTATTTATTTATTTTTTATAAACTTAGCACCAGTGCCTGGATGATGAGAATATTTCCATTTAAATATCTCAATGTTGATAGCCAGAAGACCTCGGCTTAACAACTGCCTAACATGCTATAATTTCAGTGTTTTTATGGACTTAAATGTCAGTTTTGTATGTAACAGGAACAAACAGAATAAAAAAAAAAAAAGTGTAAGCTTTGAAATGGCACTGGTTGGTCTTGCATACTAATATGCAGGCTACATATAGCCAGGGAATCCCCTAAAGTCAAAGCTCACAAAGATAGGTGACAACAAAGAGAAACAAATCAACAGTCAATTGCAGAATATACAACAATACAACCCTCTCAATCAATGCATGTTTGTTTTGATTTTAACCATACTTTAAGTTTATAAGCAAAATCCCTAAGTTCATGAGTATTTTTTGTCTAATCTGTTAATGAATTCCAGAATATTATACCTTTAATTGAGAATGCAGTTTGTGCAAATTAGTACAAGGTCTTGCCTCTTTACAATTATCATTGACGACTGCTCTGCTCATTCTGTTGCTAAATTCAGAACAGAGTGTAAATACATATAGTTAGAATATATTTATGGCCTGCTACTGTGTATGAAATTTCATGGAAATAAAATACTCCCAGCTTGTGTTTGTCACTTAATAGTTCTACAAATTCCACATGATTGGTCCTAATGTTCAAACATGGGGGCGAGGAACGTCTAACAAAATCAGAAATGTTATGACTCATCCAGATTTAATTGTGCACAGTTGTGTGTGGAACAACCCAGCCTAAGGTGCGTTGTGATGCACTGGGAACATCCGAGAAGACGGACGGACAAAGACAACTCACTTGTGTGACTGTGCTTAGAAAATTTCTTGATTTAAAACTTTAAATGCAGCTGTATTAAATGTTTCCTTTGGCCAGTACAAGAAAACTACAAAGATGTAAAAACAAAATTGCTTATGTTTTTAACACATTGGTACATAAAAGCGATGTTTGAAATTACTGTTCCCCCCACACTGCATCTTTACATTTGAAATGCCACATTCTTCCAGTCTAATACACCTATTCAGAAATAAATAAATAATAATTTTAATGCTGAAAAATTAAAAATGAAATGCCTTCAGGGTGCTTAAGAGTATTTGAAATATAGTACTTAGTTGTTTGGTTCTAGTTTTGCAAAAAATTACCGGCGATTTCATTCTTTCAACAATAGGTTAAGAAAAAGCTTGATTAAAAGTTTCCGTTGTCGTACCCGATCCATATGTAGGTTCGGGTCGGTTCAGGTATATTTCCGCTGCAGGGCCCAGGGCAGGGCATTGTTGACCAGGTGACAAATGCATAGCCTACGTTGGGAAGACGTATATCAAGGTGGACACTCACCGTCTCACCACCAGGTGGAGCAGCAGAGAAAGTACTACAAGACGATTCATGCAATAAAAAAATAGTAAGAGCATTGACGAGGAAGATAAAACTGTCGAATTACCACTAGCAATCTAGCGCTCCTACCTCGTTAATTATAATAATGGTTGTGTGTACACAGTGTGAATAAACAAAGGCCAAGACGATCATGTAAATTCTGTTTATTTCATCAGTATACCTACGAAAGTTAGCGTAGTTGTTGATAGTCACAGTCCACACACGTTGCTCACAAAAAACAACATCCAGTGTAGAGTGAATTAATATAACTCGAGCGAAAGAAAAGGGGTGATGGGAGCTCACCGTCTCGCTTTTGTGAACAGTATCCTGGGAGACAGTCAGCATGGGGTTTTTTTGAGGATCGACAATGGATAATTGCCAAGCATATGACATGGTTTATATAAATTTCCAGAAAGCTTTTGACAAAGTCCCGCACAAAAGATTAATTCTCAAACTGAATGCAGTTGGGATTCAAGGAAACACAAGTACATGGATTAGGGAGTGGTTACCATATAGAAAACAGAATGTACTGATTAGAGAAGAAACCTTAGAATGGAGTGTGGTAACCAGTGGAGTACCACAGAGATCAGTATTAGGTCCTTTGCTATTCCTAATCTACATTAATGACTTAGATTCTGGTATAGTAAGCAAACCTGTTAAATTTGCAGACAACACAAAAATAGGAGTGGCAAACACTGTTGCAGCAGCAAAGGTCATTCAAAATAATCTAGACAAGATTCAGAACTGGGCAGACACATGACAAATGACACTAATACAGATATTAATACATTAATACAGAAAAATGTAAGGCACTGCATGCAGGCAACAAAAATGTTCATTATAAATACTATATGGGAGATGCTGAAATTGAAGAAGGAATCTATGAAAAAGGTAAGAGTTTATGTTGACTCGGAAATGTCTTCATCTAGACAATGTGGGGAAGCTATAAAAAAGCCAACAAGATGCTCGGATATATAGTGAAAAGTGTTGAATTTAAAGCAAGGGAAGTAATGTTAAAACTGTACAATGCATTAGTAAGACCTCCTCTAGAATATTGTGCTCTAGAAAGAGTGCGAAGAAGAGCGACCAGAATTATTCCGGGTTTAAAAGGCATGTCATATGCAGACAGGCTAAAAGAATTGAATCTATTCAGTTTTGAACAAAGACGACGACGCGGTGATCTTATTCAAGCATTCAGAATTCTAAAAGGTATTGACAATGTCAACCCAAGGGACTTTTTCGACCCGAAAAATGAAACAAAGACCAGGGGTCACAAATGGAGATTAGATAAAGGGGCATTCAGGTCAGAAAATAGGTGGCACTTTTTTACACAGAGAATTGTGAGGGTCCGGAACCAACTCCCCAGTAACGTTGAATAGCTGACACCCCGAGATGTTTCAAGAAGCTGCTTGATGAGATTCTGGGATCAATAAGCTACTAACAACCAAACAAGCAAGATGGGCCCAATGGCCTCCTCTCGTTTGTAACCTTTCTTATGTTCTTATGTAATTACCATATCAAACACAATCCCATTTCAAGCTACTATGACATCATGCTAGTGCTGTTGTAAACTTTGCCATGTTTGTTTTTTCCGGGTCCATTTTGTTTGGTTTTAATAGAGGGGCTGCTCAAAAGAAACTGATGGCGGTCTTGGTGGTGAGCTTTCTCAGCCTTTGTGACAGGGAATTACTAAAAGGTCCCATGTACAGCACAGCAGTACAGACAATAGCATCACAATGCCACTCTTCACAAGAAGCGGGCTGGGTCAACTTAATGAATCCATTCAACGTTCAATAAATGTAATGCTTTTTTTGTAACAGGAACAAACAGAATAAAAAAATAAACACAGATATACTAGGACATCGTCCTATTATTACTGATGCTGGGTCAGTGTACTCTGCTCCACTACTGGACGTGAATGCTGAAGGCATTGTGCATGGGGTTTCTGCCGCAGACAAAACCACGGAGGACAACAGCAACTTTGTAAGTAGCAAGTCACATTTCTACAATTTCAAAAGTGACAAGTATCTTCTTACTGACATAATAATAATAACAATGTTCATTCTACCTTGATATAAAAATAAAATCTACTAGTGTCGTGAATCCCTTTTCCCACAGATTATCTTCAGTTTGTATCACATTTATTTTTCTTCCTAAGTATTATTATTAATATTATTTATTTATTTTTACAGAAGATGTTTCTCTTATAGTCACCGGTGAAGATGATGATGGACTGAATAGCTGAGACTCTTCCAATGTTGTCAGCTCCTGGACTTTGCAGAAAATGTTTTCATCCTCCACCGCTTTAGTGGTTAATAAACACCTATTACACAAACTTTATATTATATAGCTAGAGAGGTTAAGGCTACTACTGAAATAACAAAAGGTACCCAGAAAAGTTTCTACGCTGATAGAATGCTCACGACAGCCTGTAAGCCAGAAACCCAGATAGAATTGTTTTCCTGTAACTCACTGAAGCCCACTCCTCTCTTTCTCTACATATGAAGTTATTTTGTAAATTCACATTTGTTTTGTTTAAAAAATGATCACATGGGTACCTTTTTGATAATACTATTAAAGAAGGTGAGGTTCAGCAGTACAGTTGTTTTTTTTTTTAAATGTAGTGTTTCACTGTTGTATAGCCGTTCCATGTCGTTATCCGTTAGTGCCTCAGCTTTATTTGGATGATTGCCTTTACCTTATTTTAATTTCCCGTTCCATCCAGTTTCTCCGAGATATGAATGTACCAGCTTTACATAATTTTTTTTTTTTTTTTTTTTTTTTTTAAATATTCTCATTTTGTTGATTAATGAACATTTCTGTACTGTGGGTGTTGTCGAGTGATTGAAAACTAGACATTTTGTGTTTGAATTGAAAGTGATGGTCTCGAGTCAAAGTTAAAGTACATTTTCCTCTAGAGGAATTATCACCTTTTGATATATGTAGATTTATAACGAATCACAGTTGCATAACGTTAGCTCAGCCTTCAGTTGCCGAATTTATGATTCCGGGGAAGTGGCAAGCCTACTTCTAGCAATTCATTGCAAGGGATCTCAAAAAAACTCGAAGAAGGAGCTCTAAAGAGTTAATCACAACTGGAAAAGGATAAGGTCATACTCACCTACTCGTCTGTCAAGGGCAAAAGAGACTGACATCTCCGCACAGTGACTATTTACTAGCTCGGTGAGGCGGGCCCGAGGACGTCACTCCGCGGGGGGGCCTATCGCAGCTTTGGGGTGCGTTTTAGCTCTATGACCAGGTCCTCAGGTGGTTTGGTTGTGCGTTTTTGCGATGCGGTCTCTGGACCTGAATCAGTTCTGAGGCATGGTTCTGGGTTCTAACCAAAGGTATTGTGGGCTGGATGTTGGTGTTCCTGGTGACGATGTGTACCTTCAAGAACAAAGGCTGCATACAACAGTGTGCTTCGGATAATGTGGGGTCTTGATATACAATCCAGCAAGGCTAAATCAACTAAAATAAATAAAAAAGAAATATTAGAACACACGTCGGGTCTGCTGGCAAACATTGTAAATAAACACGGGGTCTCTGTCATTGCCATTGAACTGAGGAAGACGAGGAGTAGGCCTGATCAAACCTTGTGGTGTATTGTAATGGGTTTTGTTGCATTAACAACATTATTATTATTATTATTATTATTATTATTATTATTATTATTATTATTATTATTATTCTGTAAGCATAGCCTACATACCCGTGTTCTGATATCTACCGGGCTGTAATGGCGATTTTTGGAAAACTTTTCAGCTGACGGTTATGAGGGTGGGGTCCTCGTTAATGTTGATGTGAGCACACACATTCGGCTCAAAACTATCGATTGATTGCTCAAACTAAATGTAGATGTTGATTACAGTTTGTATTAGTATTATTATTAATAAAAGCTTTCACATTACTGTCTTGAAATACAATGAAAGCACTTGCTCTATAGTCCGTATATATTGCAACGCAGTCTAACACATTTGCCTCGACGTGTCTAGAGATACATTTATTTTGCATGATTTATTAGTATGGAACTTCGGACGGACATATCTATGACATTAGTCACTGTTATATACATGACCAACCTGTTGGTTCATAACACTCGTAACTGTTGCAACAACATTTTTAACCTCCTACGTCTTTAATGTACGGGTTCTTGGTCGCTTAGCCCGGTTGTGTTGTGGTCAAAACGCGAATGCCTGGACAAGCAGCCATATTACAAAAGAGTCACTGGCGGTCATCTTCGAATGGAAAGGGAACTCCCTTCCTACACGTCAGATTACACTCAAATATAATAATACATGGTGTGGCAATTTAAACAACAATCAGAAACCGCAATAAAAACTCAAGAAAGCACATTTTATCAAAATGTTTTAATTCAACAACAGTAACAGAAACAGCGGCTGGCTGACGTCCTCGTTCTGTAGATATAAAAAACATACGTCTGAAAGATTTAAGAATTATATATATATATATATATATATATATATATATATATATATATATATATATATATACGGAGTCCTCAGGGAAGCCTCAGGGAATCCTGGGTATCTTATTTCCCCATTAACACCTGGAGCCACGCTACAATACATAATCTAAAAGTTCAAAAGGGAACCAAGCGCTAAAAGAACACAAACGCGACCCGCTTACTGTCTCTAGGTGGAGAACTATTCACACACACGCACACGCACACACACACACACACACGCACACACACACACACACACACACACACACACACACACACACGCACACGCGCACACGCACACGCACACGCACACGCACACACACACACACACACGCACACGCGCACACGCACACACACACACACACGCACACACACACACACACACACACACGCACACGCACACACACACGCACACACACACACGCACACGCACACGCACACACACACGCACACGCACACACACACACACACACACGCACACGCACACGCACACGCACACACACACGTACCCAGATATCCAGACAGACTAGAGGAGCTTTTTTCTCTTGATCTGTCCCCATATGAGGGGGCCGTGCAGGGAAGATTTAAAATCGAAGCTGGTTAGTTTTGAAATGTGCTGGAAAGAGTTTATTTTTTATTTTTATTTTTTTAAGTACAGTGGAGTCGACGAGTTCTAAAACAAAGCCCTGTGTTTTATGAACACACTAGTGACGCCACGCAGCAACAGTCTGTTGTTACTGAGCATAGATCAGCACACACCCTGTTCTAGTTTATGCTTGCGCTCCCGTTTCTCTGCTGAATGACGCAAGCATGTCCTTTTTTTTTTTTTTTTTTTTTTACTGAACTATATCTATAGCGCTATTCTTTAATGTCACATTAACAATTTGCAAACTATCTTTATTACTTCAGTACGTGTATAAATAGACACAGGTCGTAGACAAGCATGTATCATATTTGAACATGTGGATTTGGAATGAAAAGGCTTTGAAAGCTGTGTGTTGTCATTGGGTTCTTGTGTGTGGGTATACATGTAAACGAAACACATACATTACAATGTGCATACAGTAACAGAGAAAAGGGGTTGCGAGCAATGTTTGTTAAAGTTATGGAATAAGATACAGAAACATAATAAACCAAAGGTAATTCCCTCTGCTGTCCAGGGATCAGCTTTCTGTTCGTCATACAATGCGTGAGTCAGCCAGAATTCCAGGAGTGAAACAGTATAATAAGATGAACGTGAACACAACTGGAAGTCGGTGCTGAATACCTGACTGAAGTACTGGACACGCTGGGGCTGTGGGGATTACCTGCCAGGACACTCAACCGTGAGTTACAGGAGTATTTTACTTGTATGCAATGTGGTACTTTGTGTTCTGATATTCTGTAACAACTGTAAGTCGCCCTGGATAAGGGTGTCTGCTAACAGATGAATAATAATAATAATAATAATAATAATAATAATAACGGATAGATGTAAAACCATATATAAACATAATGTTACATCTGAATGTTTAGCCACTAATAACCCTGTAACTGGCTTAAGGGGCCTAACACTGGTGACATGCATACTAAACATCTGAACTGTAACCCAGTCTCACATTACGTATTTGAACAGTTTCCAAGAGAAGGTAAACGTGGCTTGTTTATTATTTATTTATTTATTTCTTATCCAGGGCGAGTTACAACTGTTACAAAATATCATCACAGTACAGAATATTACATTAGAAAATATCACTTTACAAAATGTCACATTTCAGAATATCACATTACAGATAAGAGCAGTTGTAAAATACAGTAAAATCCATAACAAAAGATCAAATTCAAATAAGAGCAAAAAATAGAGAATACAGTAAATAATGACATGTAAGAGCGGGTTCATATAAAGTCTAGTATGAGCATATAGTAAATATGATGAGTGGATGAGAATGATTTCAAATAAGAGCAATAACAAAAATCATGAATACCATTAAGAGTAAAGTCAAATACAAGATACAGGAAGTAGTTATAATTAAGAGCAGTAGTAGAATACAGCAAGGTATGGAGCCGTTCAGTGAAAGTACAAGCTGATGCAAGTACTGGCCTGGTATGGTGGAGAGTTGTGAGGTTTACAGATGCTGTCTGAACAGATGTGTCTTGGGGAGGCGCCGGAAGGTGTTCAGGGACTGGGCAGCCCTGATATCTGTAGGTAGATCGTTCCACCTCTGAGGGGCGAGGGAGGAGGAGCGGGCTCTGGAAGCAGGGGAGCAGTGGGGGGTACAGCTGATCTGCCGGTGGTGGAGGAGTGGAGGGGGCAAGGAGGGGTGTAGGGAGAAATAATAGTCTGGAGATAGAAGGGAGCAGAAAGGTCAAGATAGTGAGTACTGTGAGTACTGAATTGAGTTTTGAGTTGGATTCGAGCAGCAATAGGGAGCCAGTGCAGAGAGCGGAGCCGTGGTGTAGCGTGGGAGAAACAAGAAAGGGAAAAGACAAGGTGAGTAGCAGAGTTTTGGATGAGCTGGAGCGGACGGCTGGCAGAGGCAGGGAGGGTGCTGCAGTAATCAAAGCGGGACAGTACCAGGACCTAAACTAGGAGCTGTGTGAAGTAGTTGGTGAGGAAGGGGCGAATTCAGCATATGTTGCTGAGGAAGAAGCGACAGGAGTGTGCCAGAGTAGAGATGTCAGAGTAGGAAGACACAGAGAGGTCGGGGTGACACAAGGTTCTTGGTGGATGAGAGAGGGTTGTGGATTCAAGGGGAATAAAGATTGAGCTATCAGCAGTGGCAGAGGAAGAGAAGAAAAGGAGATCTGACTTGGAGAAGTTGAGTTTGAGTTGATGCAGGTGCATCCAGGAGGAGATGGCCGAGAGGCAGTTTGAAATATGAGAGGAAATGTCGGGGTCAGAGGGGGGAAAGGAGAAGAAGATCTAGGCATCAGCGTAGAAATGATACAAGAAGCCATGGGAGGAGATAAGGGGACCCAGGGAAAGAGTAGAGAGAAAATAGGAGGGTCCCAGGACTGAGCTTTGGGGGGACACCTGTCAAAAGAGGCAGAGGGTGAGCTATGCCAGGACACCCGGAACATGCAATCAGAGAGGTAGGAGCAGAAACAGACAAGAGCAGTGCCGGAGAGTCCCAGGTCAGTGAGGGAGGACAGGACAATAGAGTGGTTAACTGTGTCAAAGGCTGCAGAGGGGTCGAGGAGAATTAGGATAGAGGAGAGGGAGGCAACACAGGCAGGGAGTAGGGAGTTAGTGACAGAGAGAAGAGCAGTTTAGGTGGAGTGCTCCGGGCGAATACCTGATTGGAGAGGATCGAACAGAGAATGGAAAGCAGATAGCTGGCGATGTACCACTCACTCAAGGATTTTAGAGAGGAACGGGTGAAGGGAGACACGACGGTAGTTCTGGAGGGATAAGGGATCAAGGAAAGGTTTTTTTTAAGATAGGGGTAACGCAGGCTTGTTTGAAGGCAGAGGAGAAACAGCCAGAGAGCACAGAGGTGTTAAGAGAGGAGAAGAGAAGAGAAGAAAGGGAGTAGAGCAGGGACAGCAGTCTGGAAGAGGTGAGTGGGGAGGGGTCCAGTGCACATGTGATAGAGGGGATGTGTTAGAGAGCAGCAGAGGAGAAGAGCAGTGAGAGGCGAAGGCAGAGGTGAAATCAGCTTTGTAGGAAGCTGAGCGACAATTCCAGAGGGTACCAGAGTGGTCCGCACATTTAACAGATTCTGATATACAAGAAGCCTAATTCAGTAGGTACTGTTCAGGTAATTCAAGCAATTATCAAAAAGGAAATGCGTAGAGGACAATATTAACGATACAGTACATTCAAGCAATTATCAAAAAGGAATTGCGTAGAGGACAATATTAACGATACAGTACATTCAAGCAATTATCAAAAAGGAAATGCGTTGAGGACAGTATTAATGATACAGTACATTCAAGCAATTATCAAGCAATTATCAGTTAAACGAGGCAGTCTTCCCAGCGACAGCGAGTGGAAGCGACAGCGAGTGGGAGAAGTACAGGCGTGGAAAAGTACAGAGCAGTTTAGAAGCAGGAGAAATTGCATCTTGAATTGCTTTAATCGGAAAACAGAGGACATTGGGGAAACACAGCAGCAGCTCAAAGTCAAACAGCCGTGTGTGTTTTTCTGATAACAAACAAGCTAAAACTCGGAGCAGCTGATTCAAATTCAGCGCCGTTCTGAGACACGGGCGAGGGGAGGAGCCAACAGCACAGCAGAACAACGCAGTTAAACGAGCCAGTCTTCCCAGCGACAGCGAGTGGAAGCGACAGCGAGTGGGAGAAGTACAGGCATGGAAAAGTACAGAGCAGTTTAGAAGCAGTTGGAAAGCAGGTTGACGGCTGCAGAAGAAACTAAACTTCAAAAAAAAAAAAAAACCTCAACATGGTCTTCAAGCCAGTAATCTGTGACACCTGCTTGATGTGGGAAATCCGAGAAAACCCAGCGGAGCTAAACCAAGTGTGCGTAAAGTGCCGCGCGATCCAGGATTTGCATAAACTAGTAAGCATGCTAGAAATGGAGCTGGAAGAAGTGAGACAGCAACAGGATCTTGAGGAACTGGCACACCCACAATTCATGGAAGTCTGCATCACCCCTAACAGACTGAAAGCCACCAAGGAGATAGAAGGTCAGAACAGCTGGGTTCAGGTAGGCAGAAGCAGGGAAAAAAAGAAACTTCGTCAAACACAACCACCAGAAATCAAAACAACCAACAGATTTGAGTCACTTCAGAATTTTGATGAGCAGAACCAACAACAAGAGAATGAAAGGAACAACATCCAGGACCCCATTGACAGTGGTGACCAGACAGCAAAAAGAAGGGAGGTCATGATTGTTGGGGACTCCATATTGAGAAACACAGCAAGTTCAATTCGCAGTTTGGACCCCCTTACTACAACAGTGTGCTGCCTTCCGGGAGCCTCGGTCAAGCACATCACTGAGAACGTGGACAGGCTCCTAGAACGAACAGGAGACGACCCGGTAGTAGTCGTCCACATCGATACAAACAACATTGGAAGAGACAGACCAAAATCCCTGCAAAACAAATTCAGAGAGCTAGGAAGGAAATTAAAAGAGAAAACCAAAACTGTGGTATTTTCTGGTATACTACCGGCACCTTGCAAAGGACCATATGGACAGCTGGAAATAATTAATCAAAACGCATGGCTGAAGACGTGGTGCACACGGGAAGGCTTCACCTATCTTGATCATTGGACCACATTCTACAACGAGGACTATCTGTATAGACGGGATGGACTGCATTTAAATAACAAGGGAACCAGTCTACTCGGAGAAAAGATCCTCGAGCAGGTTCAGAAGCATTTAAACTAGAAAGGAAGGGGGGAGAAATCAACAAAAAAACAGAAGGGAGACCGCATCAAAACAAGAACAACAACTCAGGTAAGACAACCATTAAATGTATTTATCTAAATGCTAGAAGTATCAGAAACAAAATTCTAGAACTTGAAGCTACTGCACTAACAGGTAACTATGATGTGATAGGTGTTACAGAAACGTGGTTGTCTGAGAGTGATGGGGACGAATATAATATTTGTGGGTATACACTGTATAGGAAAGACAGGCAGGACAGAAGAGGAGGAGGGGTAGCGCTATACATAAGAAACAGTCTTGAAGCCCAGGTGTTAAACCTGGACAAAGAAAATAAAACCGAATCAATATGGGTCAGAATAACGGACAAAAATTCAAAGGGCATAATAATAGGAGCATGCTATAGAACGCCAGATTCAGACGGTGAGCACAATAATCTGTTATACAATGACATTAGAAATGCGTGTAGCAAAGGAGAAGCCATACTAATGGGGGATTTCAACTTCCCCCAAATAAAATGGGAAAACCCGGTGGGTAGCACGAAGGATGAAATAGAAATGGTGGAAATGACAAATGACTGCTTCCTAACACAATTTGTCAAGGCACCGACTAGAGGGGAGGCATGCCTTGATTTAGTCTTTTCAAATAACGAAGATAGAATAACTAAAACAGAGGTCAGAGAACCACTGGCAAACTCAGACCACAACATGGTCTCATTTGAAGTGTTTTTTAAAACCCCAAAAGTAATGACTAAAGCTAAGGTTTACAATTTTAGAAAAGCAAACTATGAAGGTATGAAACAGAGACTAACAGAAGTAGATTGGAGTAAAATAGAGAAAACACCCACAGAAGAAGGATGGTTGTTCTTCAAAAATGTAGTACTAGAGGCGCAAAACAATTATATCCCTAAAGTAGACAAATCTAAATGTAAAACTAAATTGCCCAAATGGTTTAATAGATCAATTAAAAAAAATATTCAGTGAAAAAAGGCACTTTACAGAGCATTAAAAAAGGACCAAAAAGAAAGTACGCAGAAAGAGTACACAGAACTGCAAACGCAAGTCAAAAAGGAAGTTAGAAAGGCCAAGAGAGAAATAGAAATGAACATTGCTAAGGGAGCTAAAACCAATTCCAAAATGTTTTTCCAATATTACAACAGCAAGAGAACATTCAAAGAGGAGATTAAATGTTTAAGAGATACAAATGGCAAAATCGTAGATGAAGAAAAAAAAAATAGCAAATATATTAAATGATTACTTTTCACAAGTTTTTACAAAGGAAGATACTGACAACATGCCCCACATGTCATCCAGTTCCTATCAAGTTTTAAATAACTTTAGCATAACTGAGGCAGAAGTGTTAAAGGGACTAGGAGCTCTTAAAATAAACAAATCCCCTGGGCCGGATGAGATCCTCCCAGTAGTACTCAAAGAAATGAAAGAAGTAATTTACAAACCGCTAACCAAGATCATGCAGCAATCTCTTGACACAGGGGTGGTACCGACAGACTGGAAAATTGCAAACGTAATACCGATCCACAAAAAGGGAAACAAAACTGAACCAGGTAACTACAGACCAGTAAGCCTGACTTCTATTATATGCAAACTTATGGAAACTATAATAAGATCCAAAATGGAAAATTACCTATATGGTAACAGGGTCCTGGGAGACAGTCAACATGGTTTTAGGAAAGGGAGATCGTGTCTAACTAACTTGCTTGATTTTTTTTGAGGATGCAACATCGATAATGGATAATTGCAAAGCATATGACATGGTTTATTTAGATTTCCAGAAAGCTTTTGACAAAGTCCCGCACAAAAGATTAATTCTCAAACTGAACGCAGTTGGGATTCAAGGAAACACATGTGCATGGATTAGGGAGTGGTTAACATGTAGAAAACAGAAAGTACTGATTAGAGGAAAAACCTCAGAATGGAGTGTGGTAACCAGCGGTGTACCACAGGGATCAGTATTAGGTCCTCTGCTATTCCTAATCTACATTAATGATTTAGATTCTGGTATAGTAAGCAAACTTGTTAAATTTGCAGACGACACAAAAGTAGGAGGAGTGGCAAACACTGTTGCAGCAGCAAAGGTCATTCAAAATGATCTAGACAAGATTCAGAACTGGGCAGACACATGGCAAATGACATTTAATAGAGAAAAGTGTAAGGTACTGCACGCAGGAAATAAAAATGTACATTATAAATATCATATGGGAGATACTGAAATTGGAGAAGGAATCTATGAAAAAGACCTAGGAGTTTTTGTTGACTCAGAAATGTCTTCATCTAGACAATGTGGGGAAGCTATAAAAAAGGCTAACAAGATGCTCGGATACATTGTGAAAAGTGTTGAGTTTAAATCAAGGGAAGTAATGGTAAAACTGTACAATGCACTAGTAAGACCTCATCTTGAATATTGTGTGCAGTTCTGGTCACCTCGCTATAAAAAAGATATTGCTGCTCTAGAAAGAGTGCAAAGAAGAGCGACCAGAATTATTCCGGGCTTAAAAGGCATGTCATATGCAGACAGGCTAAAAGAATTGAATCTGTTCAGTCTTGTCCAGTCTTTGAACAAAGAAGACTACGTGGCGACCTAATTCAAGCATTCAAAATTCTAAAAGGTATTGACAGTGTCGACCCAAGGGACTTTTTTAGCCTGAAAAAAGAAACAAGGACCAGGGGTCACAAATGGAGATTAGACAAAGGGGCATTCAGAACAGAAAATAGGAGGTACTTTTTTACACAGAGAATTGTGAGGGTCTGGAATCAATTCCCCAGTAATGTTGTTGAAGCTGACACCCTGGGATCCTTCAAGAAGCTGCTTGATGAGATTTTGGGATCAATAAGCTACTAACAACCAAACGAGCAAGACGTTTTTCTTATGTTCTAAAAAGGAAATGCGTTGAGGACAGTATTAATGATACAGTACATTCAAGCAATTATCAAAAAGGAAATGTGTTGTGGACAGTATTAACGATACAGTACATTCAAGCAATTATCAAAAAGGAAATGCGTAGAGGACAATATTAACGATACAGTACATTCAAGCAATTATCAAAAAGGAAATGCGTAGAGGACAGTATTAACGATACAGTACACTCAAGCAATTATCAAAAAGGAAATGCGTAGAGGACAGTATTAACGATACAGTACACTCAAGCAATTATCAAAAAGGAAATGCGTAGAGGACAGTATTAACGATACAGTATTACAAACTGAACAAATGTTTTTTTTTGTGTCAGAGGACATTTCTTTAAAATGTGTTTTTAGGTTATGTTGTGTTGCCTTTCACAGCACATTTTTTAGATTCTAAAGTCTATTGAAGAATAATGACTCCAGTACGACCCAGGTATGTGGTTTCACACTACGTGGGATTGTGACATGAATAGCCAGGACCCGGACCCAGGTTAAATAGACAAGTGTATGATAATCAACTTTAATAGTAAACTAACAGACAAATTAACATTAATAAAGTAACTGATAAACTCATTTAACAAAGCACTCCTACGTAAAATACAGCGGTGGCTGAAACAGTAATTGTGAATATGAGAATTAATTTTAAAAATGGTTATTAACACAGCACCACCCCACACACATTAAATGCAGCAGCACTCTCTTAATGACAAACCAGTTTTGAAAAGATTGAATAAACTATTTGAGTTTGATGATGATGAGTTATTAGGCTGCAAAACAGTACTGTATGAACTTTGAGTCGGTAATCAACGAATTGCTATCGGTGCCAAAAAGGTGTTCTTTTATGCAAAGTACCTGTTCCTTTAGGCTGAGCATTTCCAATTGGGAAATTCCATTTCACCACAAGGGTGTTCTTTAAGCCAAAGTGTTCTCTTAAGAGGTGTTCCTGTACACAGAGACTACTGTACTTTATTTGGAATCTGACTGGCTGGGACAATGTTATAACACTCAATTGCAACATAAACTGTCTTTGGTCCATATAGAACTAAAATGTAGTGCCAGGTCTATAAAAATACAGCATTGGTTTATTTCTCTCAGGGTAATTTGTGTGGAGAAATGGTAATTTATAAGAGCCTTATGTCTGCTTTGTTTTACTTGTACTGTATGTTTTTTGCTTCAGTTCTTTGCCACTACTTTGAACAGGATTTCATTTTTTTGTGAACAATGTCCTTGATATCGCAAGGACTTGCCCTGTATAAATAAATGTAAACAAATGTATAACATTGATCTCGATGCTTCATTAAGGTCAAACTCATTTGGGCGCTCAATTGGAAATGGAGATCTTACACTGTAACTCTCATGAATAATAAGATGCAGAAAGAGTGGAACATTTTGGAGAACACAGGGAAATAACAGGGTAGAGGGTCGCTGTATTTTTTATTTGAATCCTCCCCTTACTCATATAAAGTTCAAAGAATGTTAGGTAGAAAGACATTATGCAAACAATATGATGTGTCTCCCACCCACACGTTCCTAAAAGTTGTCAACCTGCTGTTATCTATTGGCTGCTGCCCCTGTGGGTGCTTATCGCTTCTCATAATGAAAACCAATAATCTGCTGAAGAGACAAAAGCCCCTTCATATTTAATGACAGTTTGGGAAATATGTTTGTGAGTCAACCACTACGGTTTAGACTTGGGCTCAAGATACTGAACTGATTTTGCAATTGTGCTGAGGCTCACTTTACGTTGGGGTGGAACATTCGTACTATCTGGAGTATTGCTTCAGTTTCATGTACAGAAGAAAGATCTTAATCGCTCCTTTCCCAAGACACTGAGACCATGGCATTAACAAAAGTCCACTGAATGGATTTGGGTTGTTATTCCTTGCCTGCAGGACTGCTGACATTATGTTAGAGATCATATACTGTAGCTTGGGATTAGCCATGCTCACCTTTGATTTACTTTAGGCTAGACTCAGTAATGTCCTGAATGCTTTCATCTTGTTAAGTACTAGAACTGTGCAGATTACTGGGCCTCTAAAGCATACTATCACTCTTAACCACCTGCAAGTTGTCTGAGCCTCTGTTTTGTACATGAAGACTTAAGCAGACATAAACTCCTGTATAAACCATAAGTGTTTCATTATTCTGAACTTGCTGTAGTACTGCTTATTTCTTTTTGAATATGGTTAGCGTTCATGAATGTGACTCATGTCTATGCTGGTGATTGCTGCTGATTTCGGTTAGATAGTGTAACATTTGCTTTATCTGTTTTTTTTTTTATATAGAGATCATATAAATTTAATTGCCAGACTGATCTAAATGGATTATTGTACTGAGTATCCCATGAAAGCAAACACTTTGTGTAGAGTCAATGTTTAATGATGAATGTTTCAGACTGGTATAAATGTCACCCCCAGTCAATGTAAATGTCAGAAAACATATTCTGACAGTGACTTAGAGTGAAAGCACATTTGTCTTAGTTTATTATTTTTAAATGTCAAAGTAATCACAGAAATCACACCTTTATACTGATTCTTATAACAGACATATATAACGTGTTGTTACCGTTAAAGTTAATAGGTGAGGACAATTGTCCACTCAGTGCTGAAAGAGATTAACATTTCCATGAAATTTGAAATATGGAGCTAAATATAACTGCTTCATTTTGCCACCATTTGATCAGAGTATTGGGTATCCATTACATATCCACGTTTTAAAAAGCAATGCCGACAGTCCTGTTATCAGGAATTTGATCAGAGTATTGGGTATCCATAACACATCCACGTTTTAAAAAGCAATGCCGACAGTCCTGTTATCAGGAATTTACTTGGGGTATTTAATCCAAGAAGTATTCCAAAACCAGTGCTAACCTGACTTTTTTGAAATCGGAATTACTTTTGAAAACGAATTCTTGTGTTCCTGTATCGCACTAATTGACACGGTCAAGTTAAACATACCAACAGAAACGTCATCAATTAATTGACAAACGTTTCGACTACAAGTTTTAAAGACTTTGAAAAAGACCTAGTCAAAATGTTTGTAATTTCATTCATAACGTTTCTTTTAGCATTACTCAAAGATAAGTCTTTGCAAGGTATGTGCAATGAGACGGAAATTGTGTTTGTTTGGTTATGATGAAAATAATACAGGCTTGTATTAAATATAGTGTTGTATAATACCTGGTGAACAAGACAATCTGTTTTTTGCATATTATATGTTTCCCAAGTAGATCTTTTGCTTTTTTTTTTTTTTTTATCAGTGTATAAAATGGTACTGACATATTTTTATAAATTAAAAAAAATTGTAACTACAATATTTTGAACCAAATTATATATATATATATATATATATATCTTATATATATGTAGTTATATATATATATATATATATATACATTGTGACATTTGAGGTTCCAATTTAATACAGTGCGGTATGTGTGTGTGTGTGTGTGTGGTTGTGTGTATATATATATATATATATATAATGAAACCCCATGAAGGCTATAACATTTAGAGGGGAACCAATGTAGTTCTAAAAAATGACAGCATTTACTGGCATGAAGTACATTGCTTGTCATAGTGTTTCCTATGACAGGACTGCAGCGCGTGTGTGTTTTGTTCCACTGTTTGCAAGGGGATCACTGAATGTGACCCTTTTCTTTACAAGAGAATGTGTAGGCAGGCTTAATCTATCAACCAAAGCCCTTGAAAGAAAGCTGACTTCTTAAAAAGGGGGTTCCCTTTGAGTGGGTTAGCCTTTATAAAAATGAATGGTTCTACACAAAGCAGGGTATTCTCTTTTAACTTAGTCATTGTGTTCCATGTAGATCATGTAACATTGCTCCAGTCAGCAGCGATAGTGTTATATCTGTTTTTCAAAGCTGTGATGAATGCAGACTTCTTCTCATCATGAAGTAGTGAGTTCTAATTTAATGTTTTATTTTCCATTTTTTAATGTAATTTATTCATTACATTTGTGTCCCTTATTTAATAACATTGTAGACATTGCAGGGCACTTTGTTAATTTAAATTTTAAAAAAGGCTTTGACAATGCGATGTGTATCTAACCTAGAATTGCCCTGAATATTTGGTGATTTTAGGGGATTTATTTATTTATTTATTTTTTGAACATTATTTAAAGCCAAGACCATAACAAGGGACAAGGTTTGTGTACCGCCATAGTGGACAGACATAGTGGACAGACATAGTGGACAGACATAGTGGACAGACCTAACATGCTGTAGTCCAGTTAATGCTAATTGCAGTGAAAAACCTGGAATAAGTTTGACCTTTTTCTGAAGCTTTGCAAATTAAAGTTGCAAATTGAGCTTCTCTTTTTTTTTCTTGTGCCATTTTAACTTATTTAGAAGACTAATCCTGGTGGATTTGTTTTTTTACCTTATTTTATCAGGAAGTCACTTGAGATTGAAAATCTCTTTTGCAAGTGAAGGTCCTGGTCAAAAAGACGGCAAATGAACATAACCAAA
This sequence comes from Polyodon spathula, assembly GCF_017654505.1. Taxonomy (NCBI): domain Eukaryota; kingdom Metazoa; phylum Chordata; class Actinopteri; order Acipenseriformes; family Polyodontidae; genus Polyodon; species Polyodon spathula. Next base: position 2,233,105 of record NC_054535.1, read on the forward strand.
TAATAGGTACACATACCATCCAGTTAAAAATATTACATCTTCCAAAAAAAAAGGTAAAACGGTAACACATTACAGGAACAGCTTTCTGTTACATAATTATCAATTATTTACTTCAAATAATAATAGACACAAAGGCACTAAGCTCTTTCTGATGATGCACACGAGTGTCTAAAATGACACAGATATCCTACATGCACTGTTGTATTTTGTTAGTTTTTCATTTCACGAAAGATGGTGAAAATTTGGCACAGTGGTAAATGCTTTGTAGCTAGATTGGCTTTTTAGGGACATAGTTTATAGTATTAGGCTGCAGACAGACGTCTTATACAGGATTGATCTTTAGAAGATTTCCAAAATAAAGTCTCCTGTCTTTAAGCAACTCTTATTTTTTCTTAAGTTTTATAACTTCTTATTTTAGAACAGAGCATAGCAGCTAAGTTCGAGTTGAAGAGCTCTAAAGGTGTTTTCTTTTACATTTTGTAACATTTAACAATATTTTTTCTCCTTTCAAAAAATAGGAGGTAATTCAAAAATAGAGTAAACACTTTGATAATATGCCCCTATGGATCTTTACTGCTCTGTATAATTTCAAATAAATTCTCTTTGGATGTAAACTGTCAATGAAGACTTTAAAACAATTTGAACCCTTGCACTTTGTCATTCTAAAACAAAAGTGAAACACATTTTTAGGTCTGTTTTGACTTTCCTGTTTAAAACGTACCATTGCTTTCTGTTAGAAAAGGAATGTGCTTTTCTCATATGTTAAATGAAAGAGCTTCTTAAACCACGTACCACTTAAAGACGTCCTCCACATGAGCGTATAGTCCTACATCATGGTAATCCATACAGAGAATTTACAGATTCAAATAAAAAAACTGCTTCAATGAAAAGACAAGGTCATGCAGCAAGGCCTTCTTAAATATAGATATCCATTTCTGCCAGACCATGTCGTTGGAATGCCTTGGTTATTTATCATTTAATACCCTGTAATTAAACAGAACTTGAAAATGGAAGAAAAATACTGTAGCAGGAATGGTGCGAGGGTCTTGGATGCAGCACAGACACTGCAGTTTTGGTTGACAGTTCACTGTAACCAGGAGGTTGGTGTTTTGATAAGTTGACATGTGTAAGGAGCGCTCACTTTTCTGGGGGCCCCCAGCAATGGCAGATAATAATTGGTTAGCTTGTTATGAATATTTAACTAATCATTTTCACCACACTGTATCATCAGTTTGACTAATACATACCAGAGGTACCCCACATGCTAATCTTGCAGTATTGTTTCAGTAGCTGGCGTTGTTCGGTTCAGAGAGTTTGCTTTGCTTTGTGGGGAAGAGGAGTAATATTCTAGTAAGAACGTGGGTTGAGATTTGTAATGGAAATAAATCTAGAATGTATTAAGTTTTTGAATAAACGAGTGTTTAACTAAACAAATGAACATACTGGGCAACAACCTGTTTCTTAGTCAATGTACAGATATTATTTTGTAAGTATTGTTTTGTTAAGTTAGTAAAGATCAGTTAAGGTGAATAGATATCAGTTAGTTATTAAACTGCATGGATTTTTTGAGTATTGGATCCTGTTGTACAAGGTACCAATTAGATAATAATAACGGTTACATAAGAACCTCCTTTATTGATAAATAATAATAATAATAATAATAATAATAATAATAATAATAATAATAATAATAATAATAATAATAATGTGGATGTTCTGTTTTAATAATTACATTTTTTATAAAATATCAGGTGGGTTCACCAGTCTTTATTGTCCTTTCTTTGTAAAAGCTCAATGCTTAATGTTGTGTATGTATTACCACTCAATTACAGTTTTATTTCAATTAGAAGCATTTTATATCTAACATTAGTTATATTCAGTAAGCTAGTGGTTAGCGTTATTTTGTTACAGTACGATTTAATTTAGAGTACTGATTGTAATCACATTGCACTAGAAATGTCTTGTCTGCTCTTTTGATTTATTTATATCTTTTCTTTTTTCCGGCTCAACAATCAGTGATAACCCCAGTAAAAAGACATTCGAAGACTTGTTATACATGTGTCGTTATTTTTTAGAATATGAACTTTGGTTTCTATAGCTACCATCAGCGTGCATTTCATTATGATGAAATGGTTCAGGTAGATGCACTTGGGGTTGGATTAGTGTGCTGCATGTACATCATTGATAAAAGTGGTAAACTGAAATTCTGATCATTTCATTTGAACATTTTTTTCAGTTTATTTTAATTTACATGACAGGCCTAATTGTAAGTTTATACAGCAGCTCACAATTACTGTTGACACCTGTTTTAACAGCTTCAATATAAGCAGCTGAGGGCAAAATAAACAGCCGCAGAAGAGTGGATTCTGAAATGGGGAGCTCAGAAGTGTCTGAACAGGACAGGTATTGTATATGTTCCTTGTTTAATATTGCAGTTCTGCACTCTCTGTCATTAGCTATTGCTCTCTGCTTGCCACTATTTACCATGCTTATCAAAAGCTATGTTTCTTTCAACCACTGCTTCTTCAAATAGAAAAGCTGAATTTGTGTGAAGTGGTTTGTAAAATGACCACTAGGCGGTGTGCAGTTGCAATTTCTGTGCCCTGGTAACTGGAGCTTTCCATTTACTAACTCCTAGCATAGTGGTCATTTCTATAACCACCTTTAACGATTCAGTTTTGAGGAGACTTTTCAGAAGCAAGCACATGGTTGAAAAAGTTAATTACTCTTATTTAATGTTCTTCAGCAAAGCAGCAGCGGAAAAAAAAAAAATATATATAAAACAGTTAAAATTTTACCAGTGGTCATACAAAACGACATAAGATAAATTACCCTATTTAAATGGTATAGATAAAATCGACCTAGAAACTTATATATATCTCTAATAGATATATATATAGTGGTTATATAATATTCACTCGATGATATTCTGTTCGCTACCTTGGAAACCATGTCACATGAGTATTCTGGTACAGCAGAAATGGTCTTGGTGACCCTGCGTTCTTTACCATAATAATAATGCTTTTCACATTGTAGATCATTACACGTTATTATGTGGTGTGCTAGTTTATTAGAACACCCCCTTGCTTATATATATATATATATATATATATATATATATATATATATATATATATATATATATATATATATATATATATATATATGAAAGAAAAGGTTTTTAAAAAATGTACACAATGTCAAATACATGTTTTTTTTTAAAACTATCTGTTATTTTGTATTATCATAATATTTATTTTATTGCTATTTTCATTAATAACCAGGTTAAAGTGAATCTCTCGCGTTGGGACTGCCCCCATTTTTAACTGTGATAAAAACATGCAAACATGGTGACCCCTTTTTTATTTTTGTGAGATTATTTGACACAATTATTGATTCCATTGTGTACTCTATAGTACATTGTATTTATTACTGGTAGCTCTAAATCACAGCAATTAGCTTTAAGTGCAGCATTTCTTATGGATGGACAAAACTACTTGAAATTCCTTTGTTATGCAACTGAAGTAAAGGGAGGAAGCATAGTATGAAGAGTGGACACATACAGAATTACCAGAGATTACAGATTTGTCTGTGCTCCCTCGTTATTTCACTGTCTGATTAGTGAATTTACCGAATTAGTGAGTTTATGAATTACTGAATTTACCGAATTCGTGAGTTTACTGAATTAGTGAGTTTACCAAGTTAATGAGTTTACTGAATTAATGAGTTTACCAAGTTAATGAGTTTACTGAATTAGTGAGTTTACCAAGTTAATGAGTTTACTGAATTAGTGAGTTTACCAAGTTAGTGAGTTTAAGATAGTGTGGGAGTTTTGTTTGGACAATTTTAATCTAAGGTGCTATTATATTTGTGAGTATCTGGTGTAGTAGATTATTCCTCTTGTGCTATTGACTGAAAAGCATTTTTAAACAGGACAACATTTAGTCAGACTGGCAATCCCATGATTTCTCATATTCACTTAAATGATTCAGGCCTGCCACAGCATGTATTATACAACAGTCATTGTGCATCAAGGTATAGGACTGCATGAATACCATCAAACATTTACATGAACAAGGATGTTAACGTATTGTACAGCACAGTACATACTGTGCATTACCTGACCTGCTTACCCAACCCCGGTAAGTACAATGTGTCCACTGTGAGAACTGCTTCAGCCTTTTTTGAAGGAAGCAATTAGTGATGCACGTGCACTGCATGTTTTGATCCTGACTGACGTGAGAATAATCCTATATATGTTAATATAGCATATATATATATATATATATATATATATATATATATATATATATATATATATATATACATACACACACACACACACACACACACACACACACACACACTATATATATATATATATATATATATATATATATATATATATATATATATATATATATATATATATATATATAATATTATATACTAATTTTTTTACCGTCAACCTTGGAACGCAGTTGGAAACTAATGCAAAAAGCAGACAAAGATATATCAATATGCTCATAATAGATAGGACTATGTGAAGAATGACTTTCTTCAAGCCAAAATAATCCATGTCATGCTAATGTTTATTTTGAAATCTTGAAAGGAGATATCTGGTTAAGCTTGTCCAGCAGCATATTACTGCAATAGTCACACAGTCTGAAAACAATGATATTCTGAGCTACCTTGGAAAGAAGCAATATGTATTCTAATACAGTGTGGATAATTAGTGACCCTGCGTTCTTTACCAGATACAGTGCTTTTCACAATGTAGATTATTATTATTATTATTATTATTATTATTATTATTATTATTATTATTATTATTATTATTATTATTATGTGGTGTGCTAGTTTATTAGAACACCCCCTTGCTTCTGTAGTTTTGATTTGTTGTGCAATGAGATCAAACCACTGGAACTGAAACTCTTGGAAAATTGTCAAAATAGACAAATTACTGATTGTCTAGATGAATTGATGATTTCAGTAGGCCACACATGCAATTCATTTAAAATAGTCAGAGAAAAGGAACACATAGCCACAAATGGTAAAATGCGGAAGACTTTTTTTACAAGTAGTTTAAGATGCCTAATTAAAGCACAAAGTGGTCTTACATTTTCATGCATTGTTTCTATGCCACTGATAACTGAAAGAAAATATAAATTCTCACCCATGAGGTTTCCATGCAGGCAGGTATATAAAGGATATAAATGACACATCTTGAGGTGTTGCAGTAGATGTGCACATGGCTGTATATTTCAGCCTTGTATCCTTAGCAGTGAATGGCAGTGCTGTGTACAGTACATGGCAGTGTACAGTGTATGGCAGTGTACAGTGTATGGCAGTGCTGTGTACAGTATATGGCAGTGCTGTGTACAGTGTATGGCAGTGTACAGTGTATGGCAGTGCTGTGTACAGTGTATGGCAGTGCTGTGTACAGTGTATGGCAGTGTACAGTGTATGGCAGTGCTGTGTACAGTACATGGCAGTGTACAGTGTATGGTAGTGCTGTGTACAGTATATGGCAGTGTACAGTGTATGGCAGTGCTGTGTACAGTACATGGCAGTGTACAGTGTATGGTAGTGCTGTGTACAGTGTATGGCAGTGCTGTGTACAGTGTATGGCAGTGTACAGTGTATGGCAGTGCTGTGTACAGTATATGGCAGTGTACAGTGTATGGCAGTGCTGTGTACAGTATATGGCAGTGTACAGTGTATGGCAGTGCTGTGTACAGTGTATGGCAGTGCTGTGTACAGTATATGGCAGTGTACAGTGTATGGCAGTGCTGTGTACAGTATATGGCAGTGTACAGTGTATGGCAGTGCTGTGGACAGTAAGTGTGGGTGTGCAGATGAAGTGATTGCACAGTCACCTCAAAGCCTCCTTATCGTTTAGCACAGCATTTCAAGACAGCAGTCCCTCCCTCGGTGTCCTCACCCATGCTGTACGTGTGAAAAGTCATGAAGGAAGACATTTTCAGGGAATCTAGGTTTCAGCTGTCGGTCATTGTAGGAACACTCAACCTCAGAGTTGTAAGATACATACAGATATATATGCTGCATACTTTTTAGTAGATTTTTATAGTTGAATTGTTCCTGGAGCGTTTCAAGCAGTGAAGCTTGATTACACGTTACATTAAGTATCATGCACTTCATTGCATAGTAATTATGCAGATGACTGGAACTACAGCACATACAGTAAGCAATTATACAATTCAGTACTCTGTGTAATTACTCACAAGGTTCTGTGTTTAAAAGCCATGTAATAAAAATAAAGCAACTTTACTCATGTGAACACAACAAGATTTGTAACATTAATCAAAAAATGAAGTTTAATTTTCAGAAAAGAGAGAGAGTATGTAAGTGTCATCATATCCTAGAATTCACCAACAATAAATGCAAACAGAAATCAAATATATTTTTAGATCTTCTTAAAACAAATTGCTGCATACATAGGGCTAGGTTTACCAAGGTCTGTACACCAACATGTACTTTACTGTTTGCTAAAAGTAAAATACTTGTATTCATCTTTCAAAACAAGTAGCACACAACGTGTAACATTAATTTCAATGGTGTGTCTGTGTTTGTTCCTACCTCGACAACATGAGCAAGGTTACCGTTTCAGCAACAAAGTGCTGGAAATTACATTTTGTTTAAAGATATTAATAACTGGCCCCTACTCCCCTGATAACCCAACTCTTAAGATATTGGTAGCTGTTGGGCTACTAAAAAAAATTTTTTTTTTAGGCAGACTTATTTAACAGATGAGCACAGTAGATGATGCTCTGTAATGAAAAGAATCATTAGCTATCAGCTGATTTATAGTTTTCAAACATTAATTCAAGTGCTGTATTGTGTTTTCTTTTTTTTTTGTTTTTTTACATCTAATAATAAATGCAATTGTGATTGATGTAGGTGTGAAAGCGTGGAACTCGATAGTAGCATAAGATTTCTTATTGCTGAAAGAAATGCTTCCCTCTGGAGAGGAGAAACTGCTTGGAGGCATTGTGCAACATTGCAGGTAAGAAAGGGCAACTTTACTGGAAACATTTAAAAAGTGAATTATATCTCTGTGTAGCTGCTACAGTGCAAACCCTTCCTTGACTGTTGTAATTGGGGAATGTACTGTGCAGTCAAACAAAGCAACTTTAATTGCAGTAATTCTACTGAAAAGCAGAAATAAAGCTGGAAAAAAAGTTTCCAACAAACATCATAAACTACTGCAGTATAATCTTTATCTGTGTGCTGTTAATACATAATTTTTTACCACTTATATTTGTGTGATTATTGCAATATTTGAAAATGAAACTTGCAGATTACAAATGTTGTGATTGAAGTTAGCAGATGCACTGTAAACTGGATAGAAACACAGGCACATGTTGCATCCCTGTGGCAAAGTGGTTAAGTGTGTGCTGGTAAAGGCAATACAGCAGAAACAGACAGACAACGATTCCAGGTGCAATGGTGTTTATTGGTTTGTATTTTTTCCAAAGCCTGTCGGCAAAATGACAGTAAACAATATTGGTGTAAAGTGATACTTCGGCATGTATCACTTTATTTGTAATCTTTGGGTTTGACTTGTAAACCAATAGTCCCATTCTTTATACACACACACACACACACACACACACACACACACACACACAACACGTAACACAAAACACATACATACACAGGCGCTTTAGTGAATGAATTAGTGCTTGTGGTGCATATACAGTTCTCTGTGAAACAAAGGAAGTGCGGGTGTCCGGTTTGGTGCTGGCCTTCGGCTGCAGCTCAGGATCATGTTAGTAGCCTAAACAACAAAAAAACAGTTTTAGCAAGACGGTACGAAACAAACACAACACTCACGTTTTCACCGTTCTCCTTTTAGGTTTTCTCAAACCATTTACAAAGGAACAGAGCACTTTACTACGTCCCCTTTTTATACCCCACCTCATGACCCCTTGGTTAACGAGCACATCCGTTCCTCCAGTCCGCGGATGCCACGCCGTTTCCCGTCCAGGTCATTGAGTTTGTGTACCGTAGTTCCGACCCATTTCTAGATGGCCGACTTCCACTTTAACCCTGGGAATAAACTGTCATGCCATTTAAACCAGGGTACTCTGCCCTCTTTTCACAGCGCCCTCGCAGGTGGGGAGGGAGATCTAACACCAAGAATCATTCAATCTCTGTCACAGTCCCGTTTCGAGATCACCTGCATTAATATTACATGCTCAGTTCCATGTGTCAGTTGAAACAAGTTTCAAATATTCTCCTGTGCATTAGGTAGTTGTTGACAGTTTCAACTGTCAAAAGTTTTTTTTAATGTTTTTTTTTTTAAATTATGCTTAAGTGAAGTCTGATTTTAAACACTTGCCACAAAGACCAGATAAACCCAGAGCTGTACAGTAGTTGGTTTGTCCCTAGTGCAAAGTATGAGAGGATCTAGGCTACAATATAAAACAGGGCCAAATCTATGGTGGTCTATAAACTGGTTGGACCCAACATTTTACACACAAGGGCTGCGAAATGCCTGCCTCGGGTTGAAGAAGAGTTAATCTTATCCTCCCACACTGCACAGCCATGACAGAAGAGCATTAAACAGAAGCAGTGCAGAGTGTGCATAATGCTTAATTTTTCAAATGACACATTTAAACAAAATCTTTGAAAACTAGCAGGGTTTCAGCAGGAAGAATTGTCTGTTTATATATATATATATATATATATATATATATATATATATATATATATATATATATATATATATATGGGAGTTCAGCTTCGGAATCCACTTCTCGTGTTATCACAAGTCAGCAGATAAAATCTATTACACATTTTACTGCCTAATGTATCACATCGTACCTGGCTTGAATCGCAGTGCTGTAAATGCAGCCAGGGAATACATTTATAAGCTAAAAATTTCTCTTTAGTAATCTTGGTCAGTTTTACTTATATTTTCAGATTTATTTATTTATTTATTTTTATTTTTACAACCAACTTCCTTATTTCGTGTTCCAGTAATACAATAGAATTGCGAATTCCCTGTGATGCCTCGTTTGGGTAATAGGCGCTTAGTCATGTCTGCTGTAGACAATACAGTTGTGACATTTTGGAGCGCCCCCTCCTATGGAAAGAAGTGATAAGAACGAGTGACACGCTTCTGTATAACATACTGCGACGTGTTACACATCTGTAAGAACTGCATCACAGTGAGTTGTGCGCACACACATTACACTATCAGCGTTAACACTGTCTTGTACTCTTTTTTCACCTGAAGAATGTTGATGTACCGAAGGATTTAGGAGACACAAGACACTTACGCAGAATGGCTGGAAAGCAGACAGATTTGCAGCAAACCGACACGGGGGAGGTACGTTTAAGTTTTTGCTCACTTGTAAGGCCAGCTATGAAAAATCACAAAGACACCGAGACAAGAGTGCTTGCACGCATAAAGTTTTGTCTAATATTCATATAAAATCACATTCAGCAATACAGTTGGCTTAAGTGGGCTGACAAACCGAAAACAGTTTAGCTGCGGAAGATGTAAACACATCTTAACCAAGTGTACTTCAGAGGGATGCAGCTCGAACTTTTTGGCTAACTTCTCGATTTGATTGGCTGTTTGGCTGTGTTGTGACTTATACTCATGAATATGCATTTTACTTGTATTAATGAGATTGGCCAGCTGCGAGGCTCCTTGCAAACCGCAGCCCTATGAACTCGACGCAACTCTCAACTCAATTGCCAGTGTCAGTAACGCGCTGTCTGAAATACACGACCAAGCACCTAACTTATTCAAATACAAAAGTCAAACGCTTCTAATTACAACATGACGGATATTTAGGGTTTCTGGTTGTCAGGTTTTATTTCTGAGCGTGCTGCCTGCCTTTAATGTTGTAATTAGCATCATTAAACCATCTCAGTTTCTTAATTTAATCATGGAAAAATGATAATGACAAAATAAGCGTCACTATTTTTTATTACCTATACATTCCTAAAACCAGTGGTGATCGCTTCACCCTCGCTGCATGGAGGTTGTACCAACAGCACTAACTGTTTCACAAAACAAAGACTGAACCCTTCACTTAAACTCGTCAAGTACAATGAAAAATGATTGTGAGGCTTGATTTAGGGTTTGCATTATTAAAATGGAAAGCAGTTTCATTCAGTTCCGCCGCCTTCATTCGCTGGAGCAGCAAAATAAGCCACTTTTTAGTATAAACAGAATCGGCATGAAACATATTTAAAGGCTCTGGATACATTGTAAACAGTGATATTAAATTTAAATACAGGCAGCGCCTACTGAACACATCAATCACTCAAGATAAGTAAACAGACAGTAAATATTATGAAGAGCACCGGCGCAGCAGAACCTGGATATTAATATCGGCACATAACGAGGGATGAAATGCATTTTATTTTGCGGCAAAGCAACGTGTAAAAGGGCCTAAATAAATAATTTTGACTACGATTTAACCGAGGCCCGTGCCTCATCGAGCTACGGCCTTGCTTATTCTGCAGACTCGTCTATACAGACTGACACATACAGCACAGGACGAGGTATAAGATGGTGACCACATTGTCCACTGGACACTGAAAGATACTCCATACGGCTTTGCAAAACTGCTGGGTTGAAATGTGCTATGCCATGCACAATTACACAGTTAGTTAGCGGTACGAATTCACACTAATGACAGAACTCGATCTCTTGAATTATGCAGTACAACGTCAATTGTAGAGGTCATTTAAAAGAAATTGTAAATGAGACCTCTTCTTTGTAAATTATGTAACAGATACAGTGAATAATGACTTGCATGTTATTTAATATTGTATTAGTTAACTATTAAAGTGTTGGTTGAATGTGTGTTTGAGATTCGTGAAGTAGGCTACACTAGTCTTTATCAGGAACACTGTTGAAATGGACTGTTGCAACACTTTAGAACTGTACATGAATTGCAAAAAGTTTTTTTTATAATCAATATTAGGCAAACACGCGATTTTGACAAATATAATAAACATAACAATAACTATAAAGCATGCTTACCGCTTAGTTGCAGAAATTTGTGTAAATAGCACCATCGTGTGGCTACTTTTGGTTGTACCGCTGAACTAAGGCCATCAAGATGAATAAGGAGCAAGTAATTAATTTGTAGGGTTACCAATATGTTGCGCTATGTGAAAACCGCCCATCTTTCAAGATTATTTGGTGCTGATGTAGTGAACAAATTAGATGACGCTGATAGCTACATACATACTCAACACTCTTTGTTTGTAGGGTACGGATTTGAAGGGAAACCAAATGCAGGCCTCCGCAGAAGATTTAAAACAACGGATCAAGATTCTCGAAAAACAAAGACAAGAGGTTAATAATACGGCTTTGATTAGAGGTTGTGATCATCAGAGACACAATAAGCAGTGTATGTGGCTGGCTTCACAATGCACGGATGTCAGCGGTGTAGATAGATAGATAGATAGATAGAGTGAGTTTGAGAAACTACAGAACCTAAAATGCTTACAAAAATATCAGAAATAAAGCAGAAATAGCCATAATAAAGTGACATTGACATAATGCTTCTGATTAAGGTAGATTGCAGCAGCTTGTATTTTAACATGGTGCTTGTTTGTTTTTTGTCATTTGACAGCTACTTGAAGTAAATAAGAAATGGGATGAGCACTCTAAAATCACGAAGCAGCGATATGAACAGAAGGTAACTTACTGTTAATCCTGTTCAGTGTTTTACTTCTGGACATGTTCCCTGAATAATCAGGAGAACAAATCTTTAAACTGATTTGCCCCATTTCCCAAATGTATGGCATACATTCCCTAGAAGTGTGTCACTTCTTGAATCTGCTTTCAATATTCAGTTTTCAGAGACAAAGCATACATTGGCTGATTGTCACAAACACACCGCTGACCTAGAAGTGGAACGAGACCAGAAGCAGAGAGATTTTGATAAGAAGCTCGTCCTGGCCAAAGAAATGATTGAAAAAAAGCAGGTTTGTGTTTTCTTTTTCTGGTCGTGCTTGCAGTGTCGTTTAGAGAGGTGACATATCTCACTGTAACACACATTAGGGGTTTGTGTGTTATGTATGAAATAGAATTCCTTGGTGCTTCGTGCTGTGTATTCTCCCCCTGTTACTTTAGCAGCAAAAGTGGTTGTACTGCAGCTGAGAGAAGCAAAGCAAGTGTCAAAACAGCCAGTCCTCCTTTACTTGCAATTAGAGCATACTGATAGCATTTTAAAGGAAACAGCTATAAATCTGAGGTTTTTTACAGTCCATAGCTACATTTTTAAATATGCCAACTATTTCCCTAAATTATGGTCTGCCTTTTATAGGCAGCACCACATGTACCAATAAAAAAAAATGAAGCATTCTTAGACAAAGCCATTGGATGCTTATTGATCATGTGTGCAAGTACGCATTACAATACACTATTGATCATCATGTGTGCAAGTACGCATTACAATACAGCTATTGATCATCATGTGTGCAAGTACGCATTACAATACAGCTATTGATCATCATGTGTGCAAGTACGCATTACAATACAGCTATTGATCATCATGTGTGCAAGTACGCATTACAATACACTATTGATCATCATGTGTGCAAGTACGCATTACAATACAGCTATTGATCATCATGTGTGCAAGTACGCATTACAATACAGCTATTGATCATCATGTGTGCAAGTACGCATTACAATACAGCTATTGATCATCATGTGTGCAAGTACGCATTACAATACAGCTATTGATCATCATGTTGCAAGTACGCATTACAATACAGCTATTGATCATCATGTGTGCAAGTACGCATTACAATACACTATTGATCATCATGTGTGCAAGTACGCTATTGATCATCATGTGTGCAAGTACGCATTACAATACAGCTATTGATCATCATGTGTGCAAGTACGCATTACAATACAGCTATTGATCATCATGTGTGCAAGTACGCATTACAATACAGCTATTGATCATCATGTGTGCAAGTACGCATTACAATACAGCTATAGCATTTGTTTTGGTTGTGATTTAATTACAAGATTCTTTTATTTGTTGTTGTTAATGAGCTGTGTAGGTCGTAGCTGCACATAACACAGAGAGTAGAAGATTATGAGAAATAACCCATCGTGGCACCAGGCTGTTACAAGGTTATATATTAGTATCTGTTTTATACCTCAGTATCAGAAGCAGTAGCTGAGACATTAACTACGGCAATACAGAAGCCAGGTGTTAATCGGGTTTGCCTTGCTACTTACAGGAAGAGAATGAGAGAATCAGTATAGCCTTACAAGAAGCAAAAAGACAGAACCAATGTCTAAAGGAACAGAATGCCTCCCTAACAAGAAAGAAGGAACACCATGAATGTGAAATTGGACGACTGAACAAGGTAGGGAAAATACATTTGGTATAATCTGCTTCCAGGATTCTGTATTGTTTTAAATGTACATATAATCAGTACAGTGGGTGGTGGAAAAACATTGGAAATGCCTGTTGTATGTAGAACACAATTGTAACTTATATAAAGGTCTTTAACATAAAGGCTAAATCTCACAAGTGCCACACCTGCAGAGCAGTATGGTACAGCAGAAGCTGAAAGTTCTGCCATGTTCTCGGGTTCATGTTGCTGCAGTGGGCAGTCCCACCATGTCTCTGAGGGCAGGGTAACAGAACAACAATGTAGCTGGAAAGTGTGCCTGGCCCAGTCCCTTTATTGCACCGGTACAGTCTCTGTCAGAGATGAATGCTCCAATATCACACACCTTGCTTACTGGTCTGAGGAGCACGAGGCAGACCTTCTTCATCTCCTGTGACCTGCTCAGTGACATCAATCAATCAATCTATCTTTATTTTATATAGCACCTTTCATAGTGGAGCACCATCACAAAGTGCTTTAAAAGATGCAGTAACAATAAGGAAATACATAATACTTTAAATACAGAGAAATGCATAATACATGATATACAGTTATATTAAAGAAAAGCATAATACAATAAATACAGTGGGAAGTGCATAATACATGAAATAGTACATTAAATACAGTGGAAAGTGCAGAATACATGATAGTAACATAATACGTGAAATAGAAGCAGGAGCAGAGCAGCTAATAACTCCACAACTATTTACAGTGTTTTATGGCAAGTGTTTTTTGTGCAGCTTTTGTATATCGCACCCAGAAAGCAAGAATTGCACATTTCTATGTATATCCCTATGTGGGGAGTTGCAGTATGGCTTTGTGATGTGATGTTATTGATTTATTTGACATTTAATTCCAAACCATTCTATAAACACAAACTATTCAATACTATTAAATGCCCTTGAGTCTGGAATAGTGGCATCACCGTAAGCTTTACTGTTGTCAACGAAAGGTCATAGTGTAGTTTACAAGGTAAATACAACCTCTGTTAGTCATAGGGAACAGATGATACACCTTTTAGGACAGCTCATTTATTACTCAGGCATTAGACAGAGTTACAATGTTTATTTTCCTGACCTGTGAATGGTTTGAAGGATGGCTTCTCTGTTGTTATTGATGTGCTGTAATAGTTGGTTGCTGTAGATGCAGGGTTTCCTTAAAGTGTTCTTTAAAAAAAAAAAAAAAAAAAAGGGGGGGGGGAACAACTCTTCAGCAGTAAACATTTTCTTTTTCCCCCAACGTGTACCAAAGCTGGTAAACCACAAATGCTTCCTGAGGAAATACTGTGCTGTTACAATAGCTTCGTAAGAGCTTTAAAAAAGAGTCTGAAATAACAGCCCAAAGTAAAGGAGGACAGCTGGGAATGCTGAATAAAAAACAGGCACCATCGTCATTTCATTTCCAGTCATAAAAGTCTACCTTCCCTTGATGTAGAACATGGTACATTTTTTCGTGCGAATGTTTAACCGATGTCAAAATAAGCGAAAGGCCTTGACTGCTGAGCTGAAAATAAAAGGGGCTAGAAAGAGCCACATATAATTGTGAGACATCAACAGGAAGCGTTGATTGCCTGTTTGACTGAAATGTGCTGTCCAGACTGTAGAAACTAAAAACTGCTCTTATCGAGGGGCTTTGGAAAGCCATCCACAGTTGTGACTGTTAATTGTGCTAGAGGTTAGAGGCAGACTGCTTTATCTTTAGAAGATAGAGATTTATAGTAATGGATTAAGCAGGTCCAGGATGGCTGGGTCCAAGGAAAATCAGTAACAGGTTTTAAAGGTGTTGTAAAAGTCTGCCATTCGCAAGCTTTATCAGTGACGCTCTTTTTAAATCTTGGCCTGGATTCTGTTTGCTCTGCCGCTGCGATCTCCAAGGAATGTTAGGATAAATGATGGGCAATGTGGAGGATTAGGCTGAGTGCCCCATCTCTGATTGGTTCAGTGTGGGCCCGCTATTGAGGACTGCTATATGGTTGTTGTAAAGCAAAGAGATTCAAAATAGTGTGGACTGTTCTAGTCAGCTGCTGTTTCTCTTCCCTGTCCGAGTGATTAAAAAAAACCTACTCCTGTTCTATCTCCCATCAAAAATGATACTTTAAGAGCGTGTAGCCGGGCTGGAGCATGAGATCTCGGGGAGAATGGCAGGCAGATGTCTGGAATGAAACGTGCGTCACCCATCTCAGCTGTTGACATCCTCACATTCCAGTCAGTCCTTTTTCAAAAGAAAACTTAGGGGCTAATGATCAGGGATTACACGTTGAAGACACTCGGTTTAGAATGCCTGTCACCACACTACAGGATCTGGGCACATTACATTTCATGTGGTTAACAAACCGGTCCTGAAATAGAATATCTATAAGTGTTTGTGTGTGCCTGTTTCTAACGGCGTCTTCCGACACATAGAAGAAAAGTCTGTGAGGACCTGTGTTTGGTGTAAATTGTATTTTGTAAGGGAAAATATGATAATCCTCCTGTTTGTTCTGTTCTTCAGCCCACTGTTTGTAGATTGCATTTGAGAAATTTATACCAACATTCGTTCCTTTCCATGGAAGTGTAGAAATATGTATTAATGATGTGAATACAAAAAGAATATGGGAGTTAGAATATTACCTAGAAAGCTTAACTCTATAGTGCCATTATACCTCAAAAAAACAAAACAACAAAAAAAAACACTTAAAAGGGTTGCCAATGGAGCTACTTAATGTAGAGTCAAAAGTGGAAAGCTAGTAATTAAGTGTCACGGCACTAAATTGTCCTTTTTTTACCCTTGTTTGTTATTTTTTCATAAGCACAGGCCCTTTCAGAAGCCCTTAGAGTGTCAAGTAGAAACGCTGGCAGAGAAGAGATGGTGACACAGATTGAAGTCCTACAGCAGCAGGTACAGACGCACTACAAAGATAACTGAGGGATGACTAGGGCCTGGTTAGGCACTAGACCAGCAAAATCAGCAAGGGTGGTTACTGACACGCTCTCTCAGCTGACCTTATCCTCATTATACTACAAGCAGTACCATGTTCATTTAGTATGGAGGTTCATGGTGTAATGCAAACTGATGCTTAACCATTCTGCATGGATTGTAATCGTTAGAGCAGGCTGTCATGACAAATCAGACATCCCAATCTTCTTGCCTGTTTACTTGGGCTAAAGAAATTGTGGGTTTGAGTTCATGTTCAAATTCCTATGTTCTTCTATCGAGTAGAAAAGAGCAGATAGTTAGTAGCCACTTAATTAGCATGACAGTTCATTTTCATTAATGTATACATTGTAGCTACTACCCTCATGCTGTGTTGTGCACATTTACTAGAACGCCTCAAGATTTATCGTGTGTATCCTTTATATACCTACTTGCATGAAAACCTCTGGATGTGAGAATTTCAATTCTCGGTCAATAATCAGAGATATAGACATAAATAGGCACTGGTGTGTGAAAACGTCAGACCACTTGCTTTAATTCGGCATCTTCAGCATAATAGGGTGTTGTAAAAATAACACTGTATGATTCTGAACCCTTCATCAAATTGAATTGGTTTCGTCCTCACTGTTTCAAAGGTGCAGATCTATGAGGAAGACTTCAAGAAGGAAAGGTGCGATAGGGAACGACTTATTAAAAAAAATGAAGAACTGCAGTCTGAGCTGCACGTGCTTAAGTCTCAGGTAGGGTATTTTGGTTTTTTTTTTTACTTCCCATTTCTTTGGGGTCATGCCTTGCTTCTGACACTGCATGCTAACAGTGAATTATGTTTTTTTCTGTGACATTACATGTCCTGTGAGGCCAGGACCTGGAATGAAATCATTGAATAGCTAGGCTGTATATCATCCAAGTTCTCTCTAATATTAAGCCACCAGACCAAAGAATCTTCCAGTACCTTTTCTACAGCTGCTCAGCATGTAGGTGTTTGGACTTTAAAAATGTTTACAAAACCTTTTTTAACACAATTTAGAGACATTCATCGGTTTGCATACTGCGAAAACTCCCTTGCCCCCTCATTTTTTATAATAAAACTCATTCGTGGTTTGCTGTAGTTCAGTTTAAAAACGGCATATATATATAGTACAACAGGGGAGGACATCGCCCCCTCTCCTAACACAGTACATGCATACAGCACCCAACAGGGGAAAACATCGCCCCCTCTCCTAACACAGTACATGCATACAGCACCCAACAGGGGAAAACATCGTCCCCTCTCCTAACACAGTACATGCATACAGCACCCAACAGGGGAAAACATCGCCCCCTCTCCTAACACAGTACATGCATACAGCACCCAACAGGGGAAAACATCGCCCCCTCTCCTAACACAGTACATGCATACAGCACCCAACAGGGGAAAACATCGCCCCCTCTCCTAACACAGTACATGCATACAGCACCCAACAGGGGAAAACATCGTCCCCTCTCCTAACACAGTACATGCATACAGCACCCAACAGGGGAAAACATCGTCCCCTCTCCTAACACAGTACATGCATACAGCACCCAACAGGGGAAAACATCGTCCCCTCTCCTAACACAGTACATGCATACAGCACCCAACAGGGGAAAACATCGCCCCCTCTCCTAACACAGTACATGCATACAGCACCCAACAGGGGAAAACATCGTCCCCTCTCCTAACACAGTACATGCATACAGCACCCAACAGGGGAAAACATCGCCCCCTCTCCTACACACAGTACATGCATACAGCACCCAACAGGGGAAAACATCGCCCCCTCTCCTAACACAGTACATGCATACAGCACCCAACAGGGGAAAACATCGTCCCCTCTCCTAACACAGTACATGCATACAGCACCCAACAGGGGAAAACATCGTCCCCTCTCCTAACACAGTACATGCATACAGCACCCAACAGGGGAAAACATCGTCCCCTCTCCTAACACAGTACATGCATACAGCACCCAACAGGGGAAAACATCGTCCCCTCTCCTAACACAGTACATGCATACAGCACCCAACAGGGGAAAACATCGTCCCCTCTCCTAACACAGTACATGCATACAGCACCCAACAGGGGAAAACATCGCCCCCTCTCCTAACACAGTACATGCATACAGCACCCAACAGGGGAAAACATCGCCCCCTCTCCTAACACAGTACATGCATACAGCACCCAACAGGGGAAAACATCGTCCCCTCTCCTAACACAGTACATGCATACAGCACCCAACAGGGGAAAACATCGTCCCCTCTCCTAACACAGTACATGCATACAGCACCCAACAGGGGAAAACATCGTCCCCTCTCCTAACACAGTACATGCATACAGCACCCAACAGGGGAAAACATCGTCCCCTCTCCTAACACAGTACATGCATACAGCACCCAACAGGGGAAAACATCGTCCCCTCTCCTAACACAGTACATGCATACAGCACCCAACAGGGGAAAACATCGTCCCCTCTCCTAACACAGTACATGCATACAGCACCCAACAGGGGAAAACATCGTCCCCTCTCCTAACACAGTACATGCATACAGCACCCAACAGGGGAAAACATCGCCCCCTCTCTTTGGATGCAAAGAACAGCTTCTTGTTTTGCCAATAGTTTGTAAAACACGCGCAAATAACAGTCTAGCTGCCTCATAAGCTGACCACCAGTGGAATGCCAACCCTTAGTGCTTGGAAAAGGGTTTATAAAGCAACAGTAAATAGAATGTAAAAAATGATTTTTTACAAACTTTCTATTTCAATGTATTACAAAATATAAAGACAATGATCATCAATTGCTGTTTTCTTATCGATAATCTTCTCCTGTGAGCAGCAGCATTCTTCTGTTTTCCTTTCTCACCACATTGCTCTTCAATCCACAATGTTCTGTGCCATTTTACAATTACTACCATTATGGGATCCATTCTACTATTCTACAGTTCTGTTCACATTCACAATATGAACAGGGATTCTTGCCATGTATACCTGAATCTGCAGTACCAGAGCAGTGTTCTGGGTACCTGAGCTCTAGAGCATTTACCATAGTATTGCGAATTCCACCAGGTGTTCTGATGCATGTGAACACAATATTCAGAAGACTGCATTGTTCAGAAAAGTCATGTGCATTTCACCTAGAAAAACAACAGAAATGTAATGCATTCTGTTTCTACAAACACAAACCAAATACATGTTTTATTTACCCACAGGTAAATAGTCCCAGCTGTGTTATTAATTATCACCCCAAACAGAAGGCATGGTTTATGTTTGTGAAACACAGGTCATTAGGGATGAAATGTGAAAGCAGAAACACCTGGATCCCGGCTATGCAACCCCCACTACAAGCACTTCTTATTAATTAAGTTTGGACGTTATATTGAACATAAAATATATTTGTCTCTGTGAGTTGTAACACATTAATGACATACAGTTTTATAAATGAAGATGTTTAAAGTACAGAACAAGCAATACATCTCATAATTCTGATTTGCCTTCAAGTGGTTACAGTACCTTCACAAGTCTCTTTATTTTCAAAAGTTATAAAGCAATATTCAGTTTGCATTGAAAGAAGATATGAATGCCTTATAAATGCCTCTATAACAAATACTACTTCAAATACAGTTTACTGTTACACTCCATCACACAAATCATATGAGCACAATGCTAAATATAATGTTTTTTATATTTTTTTTCTGAAATTGATTTTGAACTGGTCTGTTTTAATCATTTCACAGCTGGCTGCCAGCCCACATATCTCCCCGCCTTGTTGCTGCTCTCAGTGGGTAGCATTTCCTCACAGGGCCAATGTCTATGGATCGTCATCACACTACACAGACCCCAGGAGTCCACGCATCCACCATGATGGGCAGGAGCATCAGCAGCACCCAGTGAGTAGTACTGTTGTGTAATCATCTCCTAGCTGTTTCAGAATGCCTGGAGACATCAAGACCACAGCGAATGAAACAAAGTAACAGCTGCTTATAGCCTAGTAGTGTTTGTGTTGTCTGTAGTGCTTCCTGCAGCCCATATACAAGTTTTCCGTAGGATAGTTGCAGAGTTACAGTTTTCGAATGCTTTTTGCCCATGCTTATACAGGGCGTGTTAAGTAAGTGAGCGTCTCGGAGCGAGAATCACTGATGAAATCTTCTCTGCACCTCTGAGCTGCTCAGAGGGAGCAGGACTGAGTGAGTTGTTAAGTGGGTTCTTTCACTCGGCTGCTCTGAATGGTTCACGTAATGCGCCCACTGCTCCCTTACACAGTAAAGTATTATAAATGTAGAAATTGCTGCACACGTGACCTTCATTGTAGATTCCTATACGTTACTGTGTTTTACTGGCACAGTAACCGGTCAGAAGTTTATTTTTATTATTTTTTTTAATAGGTTTTTTCATCTGTTTAACTGTCCACAGAAAACCTTCTTTGTTCCACTCTGCAGATGTAATCCGAGTATTTTCTACTATATACTGTGAGGCAGTTAAAAAAGCAAAGCCTAATGTCAGCTTATGTAACCCTATAGAAACACAACAGAATCAGAATGTTGTCAGCCTGTGAAACAGCTGACATTCCACATTTCAAAGCAGCCTGCCAAAGCCATTTCCTTTCTAGGCACTTTTCTTCCCAAATATTGATCTATAAACCATGCCCCTGAGCTGATAATTGCATCTGTAGCCGCTGAACACAGCTTGAATAAGTCATGCATTTCTCTTGTCATGGCACAGATCCCCATTGTCTCAATTACACAGCATTGCTATATGCACTCCAGCTGGTAATCCAGATCGGCCAAATATTTATTTCATGCTGTAACTTATTCTGAACTCTGCATTACATGGTGCTTTCAGATTTCTATAATCTGTAAACTATCTTGTCTTATTCAGTCAAACTACCAGTGGTTTGTTTCCTCCTCTGACCGTCCCCCTGCAGCTGTTCAGCACGTCCCTCTGAACCGCACAGCAAGCAGTAAGGCTCCTTACCTCATTATGCATTTACATTGTTTCGTTTGTATGAAGTGCCACAAGTTTTTGGGCTGACATGTTTTTATGGAAAAATGATTCAAATTTAAGTCTGGGATTAATTAACTGGTATTCTGTTAAACTATATAATAAAATGAAAGTAGAACAAGCTATTTCCAGATGAGTTCATGGTCACTGTATAATTAAATTAAGGTGGACACAAACATGGCAGTATTTATTGTCTCATACATCTGAGCTTGTTTTAGTTTTTTAGGAACAATATAAAAGCACAAAAGTGTGATTTCATCTCCAATGATACTGTCTGTTAAAGTCATGAATGAGTTCATTCTCAGATTATCCCAGTAATGCTTGACTTGTCCAGTATATTTCAGAAACCATGACCAAAGCTCTCACTTACTTCTACCCTGACACACATTCCTGTAGGAAAAGGAGTTGACTACACAGAAAAGTTAATTATACAAGATAACGTTTCTGTGGGGTGGGGTGTCATCAAATGATTGTGTTTCTGAGATTGCATTTTATCCCACGTGCCAGTCCAACAGCTTGTGTGCACTTTGTGACACTTGGTAAACTCTCATTACATTATCGTCAAACTTGCTGTGAGAAGGAAATATCTCAGTTCTCTTAACTAATGCATTGTAGCGGTTGTTTAGATTCACATTGTATTATCTATACTATTCTGTTTCACTCATTGCATCCAGGGTGACCTCTTAGAGCTCAGATGTTAAACGCACACCTATAGCCTCTGAGGAGCTCACAAACATGTCTCATCTCTAAGGACAACTGATACACCAAAGTGTAACCAGTAACCTGCAAAGAAATGATATGCAGAGGTTCTAAACAACAAGAATACATTTGTTAAGATGCTAACTGTGCTACTGAACAACTAGTAAGTAGCTCATTAATATATGAGTATACTGTAAATTCATAAGTACGTACACTGTCTCTCTTAAAGAAGCTTTGCATAATAAATATTCATGTTCTTTTATGTTTTTACAGGTATCACAAGAAACGATAAACTATAGGCACATGCTGCCACATGTTATGTTCATTGTATTCTGTGCAATACTGATTTCTGTTGAATGTAAATGTATAGTAAATAGCTGTGACATTCAGATATATCAGTTGTTATCTTTACAACAAAAAACTAATAATTTGAATCATAGTTTCAATTCTATTTTTATAATAAAAGACCATAGATTGTTATCTAGAGTTGTTTTGTTTTGTAACTTAAAAGTACAAGGTAAGAACCAAAGGCCAAAGAAAAACAAACCAAAAAAAAAACATGAAGAAGAATGCCAAAAGTGTACAATAACTGTCTCGCAGAAACAGAGCAGCCATCTACAATTAGTGAGACAGGCATATACAGACCGACAGGGCATATACAGACAGACATATAGAGACATACAGACCTGAAAAGACAGACAGACAGACTGTATCCGTTAGAAGCGTTTATAAACTGTAGCAAAAAAAAAACAAAAAAAACCCAACAATGCTGAAAGTGTCTAATAGTCTATTTCTAATCGTATTCTATAATTGTTAATAGCATAATTAATAACATGTTTAAAGATTATAATCATGTATAGCAGGTCCCTAAACTAAAGGCCTCACTTAAACACATTGGCTCAATTAAAACTGCTGCACACTGTGGCTCTATCAGTGCATTTCAAACCAATTGGACTGTGGGTTTGTTTTAGTGATCAATTTCTGTCTGTCTTTTTTTTTAAGTAGATGCATATGGGAATATTTGAAAGCCAGCTACAGTCTTTTAAAGGGCTTCTCCTCTAGTAAACAGATATGTGTGCTGTTCCAAAGATAGCCTACTTAAAATGACTTGGCTTGTGTACTTGGGGATTAGCAGACTGTTTACAAATGCCTCTGAGAAATAGAAACAGACACAGAAAAGGGATGACTACATAGAAACGGACACAGAAAAGGGATGACTACATAGAAACAGACACAGAAAAGGGATGACTACATAGAAACAGTCATAGAGAAAAGGGATGACTACATAGAAACAGACACAGAAAAGGGATGACTACATAGAAACAGACACAGAAAAGGGATGACTACATAGAAACAGTCATAGAGAAAAGGGATGACTATACTGAAGTGATATGAAAGTAGTGGCTTTGACGTTTCTTATAATCCCACTCCTGTCATGACCTTTCACCTACTTGGTAATCTTTCTTATAAGAATCAGTCCACAGATACTCAGCAGGGCTTTTTTTCTCTTCTAAATGTTCTGCATTTTTCATCTGGTTTATCTTGCCAACACTCACCTCTGACTGATCCACAAGACAGATAAGATTCCTCCTGGTCCATTCTCAAAAAACACACCAGATCACTCATCAAGTGGATTTGTGCAACTAGTTATTCTTCCCAGCTGTGGCATTGTTGAGCATATTATCAAAGCATTTGTACAAACAAGGTGAAGACGTGTGTGATGCATAGCAAACACATATTCACTGGTTTAGATAGAACTTTATTGCACATGAATACATTCTTTGCCAAGAACACACCCGAGTTTATAATAAACATGCTGGAAACGAAGTCCACATTAGCACTGACACGATCCCCTTTCACAAACTTGTTAAGGAAGTATGTAGAGTGCAGTTTGTATGATCCAGCCCTGGGAACTTTCAGAACTCTGTACCTGATATCACGTGACTTGGACCAGAGTGACAGTGCTTTTACTTACACTATATCATTTAAACTCATTGTCCGAATGTGAGCACAGAATGTTAACTTACATGTGTGCATTGCCTGGGGTATTTGGAAAGAATTCTGCCACGACGTACTCAGAACTGATGACAGAAGTAAACCCTGGGAAAGCACTAGACACATGGATTTAGACACAACTACTGCAGCTGGATATGGTCAGGTAACGAACAACTCTTTGCTGTAGGCTACTCCTAATCCTTCTCTTTTAACACAACTCAAAACTGATAAGCTGATAAAAAGCTGTGAAGGATGTGGATGTGGCTCCAGCATCTCTGTATCAAAGCCTGAACGCCCATAATCACACCAAAGTGAGTTTCCAAGCGTATCTTTGTGGGGTCATTTATAAATCATTTTCTGTGATTGCGGCAGGCTTCATTATCACATCTCAGAGCAGTTGCATAATGAGGCAAGTTTGATGAAACTGCAATACACAGGTGTTAGTTTATAAGCCATGAGGAATAACACTTCACTCTTAAAACAACACATTTTATAGGAGTTCAGTTTTCTCAATTGAAAGAATAAGTGAAAGTACACCTCAAGTCTTTTACGTAAGTGACTTGAAGAGCAGTCAAACTGAAGTGCTATGTGTAAAGACATCAAAGTCCTGTGAATTATGCAGTAAGAGCATCCTGTTAACTCTTATAACAACCACAGCCCGTCACAAACTTCAAACTTGTTAAATAAATGTTCTGAGCCAAACATTTAGAGACTACAAGAACACTTCTGAATACTCAGCTACTCAAAAGGTTAGATATGCAATGTAAATCAAACTCTTAACCCTTGTGGTCACTAGAACAGAAGGTTAGATATGCAATGTAAATCAAACTCTTAACCCTTGTGGTCACTAGAACAGAAGGTTAGATATGCAATGTAAATCAAACTCTTAACCCTTGTGGTCACTAAAATAGAAGTCTTCAACCTACATTGCAACTCAACCTGTATCTTCCAGTACACTTCTTTAGTTGGTCTTTCATTAAAACTATACATTTCTCCTAACTGAATTCCATTTGTAAGTGTTTACAGTGGTAATAGTACAGCAGAGTGTAGAAAAGCATGGTAAAAGCATTGCAACACAGATAAGTATGGTCAAATATATGTTTAACTGCAGTACAACTTGATAAATGCATAGTGTAAGCATGGTAGAGGCATAATAAACACACTGTCTGATGTGCTAAGGAGCCAGGACATACACACACTGTATTTACTGCTCTGTGAGTGAATTACTTACAGTCATGCATCAGCAAAGACAACTGAACTGCTGTCGCTGTTGAAAACTGTTAGCACATACAGTGGCTGTTTGAAAGCCATTTCTGACTGGAAACATTTATTGATGCTTTCTGTGATGCTGGGAACTGATAATAGAGAATATTATTATTTAGGACTGTTCTTCTGTGATGCCGGGAACTGATAATAGAGCACATTATTATTTAGGACTGTTCTTCTGTGATGCTGGGAACTGATAATAGAGCACATTATTATTTAGGACTGTTCTTCTGTGATGCCGGGAACTGATAATAGAGCACATTATTATTTAGGACTGTTCTTCTGTGATGCCGGGAACTGATAATAGAGCACATTATTATTTAGGACTGTTCTTCTGTGATGCTGGGAACTGATAATAGAGCACATTATTATTTAGGACTGTTCTTCTGTGATGCTGGGAACTGATAATAGAGCACATTATTATTTAAGACTGGTTTAATGAACATGGCATGTACTTCAGTTTCCTTGTCTGAACTGTACAGTGCCTGAGGCTTATCATCGTTATCAAACCATGACATTCATATTTATAGGTTAAATACAAGATTAATGAAATAAGAACATAAGAACATAAGAACATAAGAAAGTTTACAAACGAGAGGAGGCCATTCGGCCCATCTTGCTCGTTTGGTTGTTAGTAGCTTATTGATCCCAAAATCTCATCAAGCAGCTTCTTGAAGGATCCCAGGGTGTCAGCTTCAACAACATTACTGGGGAGTTGATTCCAGACCCTCACAATTCTCTGTGTAAAAAAGTGTCTCCTATTTTCTGTTCTGAATGCCCCTTTTTCTAAACTCCATTTGTGACCCCTGGTCCTTGTTTCTTTTTTCAGGCTGAAAAAGTCCCTTGGGTCGACACTGTCAATACCTTTTAGAATTTTGAATGCTTGAATTAGGTCGCCACGTAGTCTTCTTTGTTCAAGACTGAACAGATTCAATTCTTTTAGCCTGTATGCATATGACATGCCTTTTAAGCCCGGAATAATTCTGGTCGCTCTTCTTTGCACTCTTTCTAGAGCAGCAATATCTTTTTTATAGCGAGGTGACCAGAACTGCACACAATATTCAAGATGAGGTCTTACAAGTGCATTGTACAGTTTTAACATTACTTCCCTTGATTTAAATTCAACACTTTTCACAATGTATCCGAGCATCTTGTTAGCCTTTTTTATAGCTTCCCCACATTGCCTAGATGAAGACATTTCTGAGTCAACAAAAACTCCTAGGTCTTTTTCATAGATTCCTTCTCCAATTTCAATATCTCCCATATGATATTTATAATGTACATTTTTATTTCCTGCGTGCAGTACCTTACACTTTTCTCTATTAAATGTCATTTGCCATGTATCTGCCCAGTTCTGAATCTTGTCTAGATCATTTTGAATGACCTTTGCTGCTGCAACAGTGTTTGCCACTCCTCCTACTTTTGTGTCGTCTGCAAATTTAACAAGTTTGCTTACTATACCAGAATCTAAATCATTAATGTAGATTAGGAATAGCAGAGGACCTAATACTGCTGGTTACCACACTCCATTCTGAGGTTTTTCCTCTAATCAGTACTTTCTGTTTTCTACATGTTAACCACTCCCTAATCCATGTACATGTGTTTCCTTGAATCCCAACTGCGTTCAGTTTGAGAATTAATCTTTTGTGCGGGACTTTGTCAAAAGCTTTCTGGAAATCTAAATAAACCATGTCATATGCTTTGCAATTATCCATTATCGATGTTGCATCCTCAAAAAAATCAAGCAAGTTAGTTAGACACGATCTCCCTTTCCTAAAACCATGTTGACTGTCTCCCAGGACCCTGTTACCATATAGGTAATTTTCCATTTTGGATCTTATTATAGTTTCCATAAGTTTGCATATAATAGAAGTCAGGCTTACTGGTCTGTAGTTACCTGGTTCAGTTTTGTTTCCCTTTTTGTGGATCGGTATTACGTTTGCAATTTTCCAGTCTGTCGGTACCACCCCTGTGTCAAGAGACTGCTGCATGATCTTGGTTAGCGGTTTGTAAATTACTTCTTTCATTTCTTTGAGTACTACTGGGAGGATCTCATCCGGCCCAGGGGATTTGTTTATTTTAAGAGCTCCTAGTCCCTTTAACACTTCTGCCTCAGTTATGCTAAAGTTATTTAAAACTGGATAGGAACTGGATGACATGTGGGGCATGTTGTCAGTATCTTCCTTTGTAAAAACTTGTGAAAAGTAATCATTTAACATATTTGCTATTTTTTTTTCTTCCTCTATGATTTTGCCATTTGTATCTCTTAAACATTTAATCTCCTCTTTGAATGTTCTCTTGCTGTTGTAATATTGGAAAAACATTTTGGAATTGGTTTTAGCTCCCTTAGCAATGTTCATTTCTATTTCTCTCTTGGCCTTTCTAACTTCCTTTTTGACTTGCATTTGCAGTTCTGTGTACTCTTTCTGTGTACTTTCTTTTTGGTCCTTTTTTAATGCTCTGTAAAGTGCCTTTTTTCGCTGAATATTTTTTTTAATTGATCTATTAAACCATTTTGGCAATTTAGTTTTACATTTAGATTTGTCTACTTTAGGGATATAATTGTTTTGCGCCTCTAGTACTACGTTTTTGAAGAACAACCATCCTTCTTCTGTGGTTGTTTTCTCTATTTTACTCCAATCTACTTCTGTTAGTCTCTGTTTCATGCCTTCATAGTTTGCTTTTCTAAAATTGTAAACCTTAGCTTTAGTCTTTACTTTTGAGGATTTAAAAAACACTTCAAATGAGACCATGTTGTGGTCTGAGTTTGCCAGTGGTTCTCTGACCTCTGTTTTAGTTATTCTATCTTCGTTATTTGAAAAGACTAAATCAAGGCATGCCTCCCCTCTAGTGGGTGCCTTCACAAATTGTGTTAGGAAGCAGTCATTTGTCATTTCCACCATTTCTATTTCATCCTTCGCGCTACCCACCGGGTTTTCCCATTTTATTTGGGGGAAGTTGAAATCCCCCATTAGTATGGCTTCTCCTTTGCTACACACATTTCTAATGTCATTGTATAACAGATTATTGTGCTCACCGTCTGAATCTGGCGGTCTATAGCATGCTCCTATTATTATGCCTTTTGAATTTTTGTCTGTTATTCTGACCCATATTGATTCGGTTTTATTTTCTTTGTCCAGGTTTAACACCTGGGCTTCAAGACTGTTTCTTATGTATAGCGCTACCCCTCCTCCTCGTCTGTCCTGCCTGTCTTTCCTATACAGTGTATACCCACAAATATTATATTCGTCCCCATCACTCTCAGATAACCATGTTTCTGTAACACCTATCACATCATAATAAGTCAATCTACACCATGCAAGTTGCAATTTCTAGTACTGCTATTAATCTTTAGACGATAATAATAATTATTATTATTAGTAGTAGTAGTGGTATTTGTATTATTATTATTATCAACAATGCCAATAACTTGAAATTAAAATACATTTTAGCAGCAGCATTGCTGTCATAAAATGATTGACTCAGCTTCCTTGGAGTACATTGTTTAAGTACCCACTAGGTGGAGCCCTTGCATTAACATAGTTTGGTAATTTGGTTTCACAAGTGTTTGATAACAGAGTTTGCAGTTTGGTTATGAAGTGTAGCACACACAGCTATGGGGTTCAGGTTAGTTACATTCATTTCTATACATGCTTTTAGTTATTAAGGGCTCTCTTCAAATATGAATCTTCTGGTTGGAATATTGCAATATTGTAAGAAAGCTTATGTATTATTATTATTATTATTATTATTATTATTATTATTATTATTATTATTATTAGTATAGTAGTTGTAGTAGCAGTAGTCATAGTATAGTAGTAGTATAGTAGCAGTAGTGGTAGCAGTAATAGTATAGTAGTAGTATAGTAGCAGTAGCAGTAGTGGTAGCAGTAATCGTATAGTAGTAGTATAGTAGCAGTGGCAGTAGTGGTAGCAGTAATGGTATAGTAGTAGTATAGTAGCAGTGGCAGTAGTGGTAGCAGTAATGGTATAGTAGTAGTATAGTAGCAGTGGCAGTAGTGGTAGCAGTAATAGTATAGTAGTAGTATAGTAGCAGTAGTGGTAGCAGTAGCAGTATAGTAGTAGTAGTGGTAGCAGTAATAGTATAGTAGTAGTATAGTAGCAGTAGCAGTAGCAGTAGCAGTAAGTAGTATAGTAGTAGTATAGTATAGTAGCAGTAGTGGTAGCAGTAATGGTATAGTAGTAGTATAGTAGCAGTAGCAGTAGTGGTAGCAGTAATAGTATAGTAGTAGTATAGTAGCAGTAGCAGTAGTGGTAGCAGTAATAGTATAGTAGTAGTATAGTAGCAGTAGCAGTAGTGGTAGCAGTAATAGTATAGTAGTAGTATAGTAGCAGTAGCAGTAGTGGTAGCAGTAATAGTATAGTAGTAGTATAGTAGCAGTAGTGGTAGCAGTAGCAGTATAGTAGTAGTAGCGGTAGCAGTGATAGTATAGCAGTAGTATAGTAGCAGTAGTGGTAGCAGTATAGTAGTAGTATAGTAGCAGTAGTGGTAGCAGTAATAGTATAGCAGTAGTATAGTAGCAGTAGCAGTAGTGGTAGCAGTAATAGTATAGTGGTAGTATAGTAGCAGTAGTGGTAGCAGTAGCAGTATAGTAGTAGTATAGTAGCAGTAGTAGTAGTAGTAGTAGCAGTATGAATGATAATAAACAAAAGAAGAAGGAGTTTTTGGCAAGCTCTAAACACTGTGCGCATGGTGTGGCCCAGGTGCACACACAACATTCACAGCCTTTTGTATTTATTCCCTCCCAACAGTGGGATCCCCCCACAGAAATAAACTGCAAAGCATGGCAAACAAAAGCCAGGATGAATTAATGGCGTGGTAAGGCCGTCTGCTTTCATTGTTAACTAAGAAAGTTTCTTTTTTATCTTATCATGCAGTAAAGTAAAGGTTGCAATTGGTGTTCACGTTTGCTGAGTTTTGTAAACGACTCTTATCTTAGATCAATGTTTACCGGTGGATTACAAATTTCCACTTAGAAAAACACAAGTTTGAGATGATATCTTTGTAACTAAACAATGCCCTATACATAGGCTGTTTAATGTAGACAACGAACGGTTCAAATGCAAACGACAAACTACACATAATCAAACATTAAGGATAAAACACAAGCCGCAAAAGTCAATGAATTCAAACACGTCGTGGTTATTTTTGCATGTTCCCGGACCGGAGCTGGCCTGTTTGATCGGATTTCTTGTGCAGTTTGCAGGCTCATTTTAAGTAAGCTTCGTTGAGTGTGTATGGGAGGCCCTTATGTATGCAGCACCTCCACGCGCGATATAGCAAATCTCCTGGTGGTGCGGGCTACCCAAATGCACAAATAAACATACATCTACCACCACAGGAAAACAATATGCGGGAGATCCCCGTGTTAGTGAGCATAACCTAACAAGACCAATGTTACACCGTGAAGGTGTGTGCTGTATTTCCAGCTGGCGTATGTAGGCGACAGGATGGCCGTGTGTACTTTTCCAATGGTTGCAGTTTTCCTGTAGTTTCACTACAACAGTTTTATGCAATAGTTGTATACAACAGTCATAATTTTCACCGGTTATTTTTGTGGATAAATACACAGCTAGTAGTTTAACATGAAGTTAATAATTTGACGGGCTTTGGGGCAGTTACTGTACATTGAAACCGCAGTACATACAGTTCCAGCTGCTAAAGGAAAACTAAAAAGAATGATATGCTGCACCATCATATACCACAATATTAGCAAACAATCCGCCGCGTACAGCTGTATTTATACATCTTAGAGAGCAATGTTTTTCATTTAAAAAGTGATGTCAGACAGACCCCTTTCCTCTGATAAGCCTTCTCTGTAATCATCATAAGATCCGCTTGGTTTTTGCTTATTGGGATGCGTGTCTGGGGGTGGTGGGCTGGTTTAGGGTTATTAGGAGTGAGTCGAGAGGGGGAGTTTGGTGCGCCACTTCGCCGGTCTCAATAGCATTGACACTGCAGGGGAGGAACTCTCTGCCAAATTTGGTATACTAAACAGATTGAGGACGCGCTAATTCCTCCACATCTCTCTTACCAGCATCCCGACCTCTAATCCGACTCGCTTTACCATAGTTGACTCAAGGAATCTGCCAGACAGGAAAAGGACAGCTGTGCCTCCTTCTAATCCTTCCAAGGCATTCATTGCAATTTATTTTTATTTTCTTTCAACTGATCTGATTTTGTGCTGTTCAGAAAAGCAAGTTTGGAGAATCTGAAGTAATTGCACAGCTTGAAAAATCGTGAAATCACAGCAAAAAAAAAAAAAAAAAAAAAAAAAAAAAAAAAAAAACAAACCAAAACAAACAAACAACAAAAAAAACAACAACTCCAAAACAACCTGTAAGGTAAGGGTATTTATTTTAAGATGTATTTTCACTTGTTCAAATTGCGTAACGGATAAAAACCGAAAGAATTGTTGTAACAACATTGATATCCTAATGTAATATATTTCCCATGCATTTTAGCATTTGTTTTTAAACGAAGTATCACACGACCCTATGTAGAGGTTGAAGTTTGTGATTTAGCATTTTCTACAATTATTTTTGCTGAGCCAAGAATTTTGAAAACAGTTGGTTTATTAAGCGTGAAATCGTTTACCAGAAAGGGGCTTCTAGAATAAAGTTACTTCAGCTTTGAAAAGGCTGCCAGTGCACCAGGAAGGGGTTTTGTGTGGCAAATACAACTCTAGAAGTTCGGAATTTCAAACCCATTTCATTCGAGACGGAGCCAGACATAGGGGCCTATCCTTTTATTTTAAACGACAGTTTTCTTTTTCTTTTTTTTTTCATTAAATCAGTTCTGATATCAGTAGATCATAGCTTTTTTGTTTCGAAAATACAGCTTGAATAGTACTAATATTTGAACAACGGAAAAAGAAACCACGTCTACTGCATTTTTCCCTTCAGGGGGTTTGTATGGTTGTAACTGTTAATGAAAGCAATACGATGTATTAGTTAATGTTATTTGTATTCATTGATTATGCAATCCGTTTGGTATGATGCATGCGCTAGGAAGATGGTGCATTGATGCGTTTTTGCTGAGCTACACTGCAGGTGAATTTCACTGTGTAAAAGGATTTTCATACTGCACAACGCGCACCTGTTTTACCAAGTTAGAACTTTGCTTCTACAAGACTAGTGAACTCGCAATCTTATCTTATCGCAATTATTACACAAACACTGATGCCATTGTTTCAGCTGCATTCACTTTTGCTGTGGGAGGGTGTATGATTCATTTCACCTTATTGTTTCTACTGCATGTACAGTGTACCTTTCACACGCCTTTCCAATAACGTTTATTGCATTCCCAAACCGCGAAACCCATTCATACGCGATACCTTGCGTAAAGATTCGCCTATATTTTATGTACAGATGGCTTTCTTTTCCCCCCAATATCTTAGCTTGGGTTATAGAAACTGCACCACCACTGCAGTTTTTATCCAAAGTGAAGTTTTAAAAAAAATCCTATTAATAAAACCGAGATCACGCATATCATGTACTTCATCAGTCATTTTTTTATCACTGTAAAAACAAATTATTCATCATATAACACTGAAACTCATATTTTGATTAAAAATAAAATTGTGTTCAGCATTGTCAATAGTTATGTTTACCAAGAGCCTATTTGTGAACAGAAGAGAAAGGAGACCATAATTTACCGTAACTAAATCGCAATTTGCATATGGAAACTACGGCTGAAAGAATGAAAGAATTCAGTCCGGAATTGTTTGTAAGTTGCTGCTTATCCAGCAAAATACTGTTTCATCATTGTTGTGTTTGGACTGGTTGTACAGTCTGTCTTACATTTATATCTTCTTCAGTTTAATACTGCGTATTATTCATTTAAAGGGCTCTAAAATGATGTCCATATACCAAAGAGCTGAAATAATGTGTTTATTTAAAAGAAAAAAAATCAAATTTTCGATTGATTAATTGATTGAAATTAATTCCTGACACTGTTTCATTGCTGTGTGGTCTCAAAAAAAACAAAAACAAAAAACAAAAGCATAGGATAGCAATTATGTAGATTTCCTTTACATAGTTAATGCATCCGATAAGCTAGTTTATACTTTGTTATCACAACCGGAATGTTAATAAGGCCCATCCAGCATCGTTAGTATGTTCATTCAATACTGTGTTTTGCCGTTGTGGATGCTGTAGTAACGCTGACTTTTATGTTTTACAGATGGTCTTTGAACCTGTATTGTACACAACATAGTTTTTTGTTGTTTATGCAGCTCAGATATGAATTATATGGTTGCTGGGCTAGAACAATATAACAACATATTATTTAAAAAAAATAAAAAATCAATCCTGTTCTGTAGAGTGTGCAAAAAAAAAACCTGATCAAGTGAAAAATATCCAGGTGGCTTTATCTATGCATTTCTAAAATAAATAATACATTCCTGGTTACATCTTGTAAACAAGATTATTAATTGTAATGTAAACTACTGTGGTAATACGATTACATTCACTTACAAAGCAGAGATTGGTGTATAATATTTTATTAACATTCCACTGAGTAGCACATCTGTACCCTGTGGAGAATTGCAAGCTCTGGCAGTGACCGTTGCTTTCACTTGGCGTTGGTTAAAGGTCATGAATCCCATTTAGTAGTATGAGTAATAGCTGCTCTTGATTAATTTTACTGCCCAGATTGCATGACTTAAATATCCTGTCACTTCCTGCATGCTTGCTGCTGGTCATTGCGGGCAGGATTTGAGAAACCTCGGTTTCATTTGGTGTTTGAAATCAAAGAAGAAAATGCAAAAGTGTCTTGTGCACTAAGCGTTAGCACACAAAGCATCTTTTAATTGGTGTTTAATCTTTTTTCCCCCCAAGATGAATTCCTCAATTCTTTCTAAAGTGTGTAAGGACTTCTATCAGACTCACATGGCTTTGTCAAGCTTCAGCACGTCAATATTTATAACACTGTATAAGCAGACGATGCACCTGCAATAACCTTCTCATGCAGTTAAACATTGATGTTAGCTGGGGATTGCATGTCTAGAATTAAACAACAAACGGGTCATTGACAGGGCAGTCGCTTACAGACGGCCTTTCTTTTATGCTGCTATAACTGTACAGCATGTTGCATGACTTGTTTGTCACCACTTTCCTAGACATTTCAAGTGGAAACTGGAGGATTTTTGCTCTGTACTTTCAAGTAGTTATGAGTCACAGTGAACACACACAAAAACCTATTCTCTGGATAGCAGAAAGAGATTCAACAGATGATATTAATTCAATTGCTGCATTATTTAACAGGATTAATGCTTATAACAATGCATGATATATGTTTGTACAGTATAGTTTGTAGGCAGCACTATTAAAATCATCATTAGCATCTTGAAATGAAGATCATTCAGGTACATGTATACAGGAATGTAATGGATGTGTCATTTCATATTACAGCCCATCATACGTCACAGTTGAATTTATTTGAGTTCTGTCAGAAGCTGGTAGCTTTTATTCCGATATGGTGAAATGATTTTGAATTGCCTGGAGTTTTGAACAGGGTTATTTATAAACTAAAGCAGAAAAGGAAGCTAAAATAAAGCTGACATGTCTGAGGCAGGCTTTGAAATGAAATTATCCCTCTCAACTGTTCTTTGTAATCAACGCTTGAACTACCAAGGCGGTCAATTTGACCATTTTAAATTGAATTTACTCCACCTATGTAGCAAATACAGAGCTGGGTGTTTATTACTTAATATGTATATCATATGTATTAATTATCCTGACAAAGTATGGGAGATAATAAGGGAGATATAATACTGTCATACCTAGAACTGCCAGACAACTTATACAGTGCAGCATTCCATTTTATTATTTGTATTTATCAGCCAGGACTGTGCCAGCGATGTAATGAACTGTGATTAGATCAGTCTGTAGCCCTTACATGAATGGCTTCTTGTAGTCTAAGGTGTCTGTTGTAATTCATTGAACCTTTTGTAGCGTCTTCTGTCTGTCATGTGAGCAGGTATCTCCTGTGATCTATTTTTAGATTCACTCAGGTTACTATATATACGTCAGAAGTTAGTCAAAGGAATTCAGTCTTCACAATGATACTGGAGAAAGTGAAAACAAGTCGCCAAAGACGTAAGACTGCTGAGCTTAGAGTTACTACAGAATTTATTTGAAAGTGAATCTGGAGACGAAAAAGTTGTTGCCACTGACAGTGATGAAACTGACTCTGGTGAAGAGTGGGTTTGCATGGGAGATAATTCCAGCAGTAGTGAAAGTGAGGACAGTGCCAGTGGTGCCAGGACCAAGTACGCAAAGAGATTGCGCCAGCAGTCCATTGGGAACACCTCGACACAGAAATGGACTCGCAAAGGGACGCAGAAAAGGACGTGGAAGAAGATGCGCTCCTGTGTCAGCCCCTGCACCTGTACCATCCCCTTCTCATGTACCACCCATTTCTCATGTGTCTGCACCTGTACCAGCCACTGCACCTGTACCAGCCCCTTCTCATGTGTCAGCCCCTGACCCTGGACCAGCCACTTCTCATATGTCAGCCCCTGCACCTGTACCAGCCCCTTCTCATGTGTCAGCCCCTGACCCTGGACCAGCCGCTTCACCTGTATCAGCCCCTGCCCCTGTACCAGCCACTTCACCTGTATCAGCCCCTTCTCATTTATCAGCCCCTGCCCCTGGACCAGCTGCTTCACCTGTATCAGCCCCTGCCCCTGAATCAGCTCCTGCACCTGTACCAGCCCCTTCTCATGTGTCAGCCCCTGCCCCTGTACCAGCCACTTCACCTGTATCAGCCCCTGCCCTGGACAAGCCCCTGCTCATGTATCAGCCCCTTCCACTGTACAAGCTGCTTCACCTGTATCGGCCCCTGCACCTGTACCAACCCCTTCTCATGTGTCAGCCCCTGCAGCTGGACCAGCCGCTTCACCTGAACAAGCCTCTGCACATGTATCAGCCCCTGCACCTGCCGCTTCACCTGTACCAGCCCCTTCTCATGTGTTAGTCCCTGCACCTTTACCAGCCTCTTCTCATGTGTCAGCCCCTGCACCTGTACAAGCCTCTGCACATATATCAGCCCCTGCACCTGCCGCTTCACCTGTACCAGCCCCTTCTCATGTGTTAGTCCCTGCACCTTTACCAGCCTCTTCTCATGTGTCAGCCCCTGCACCTGTACAAGCCTCTGCACATATATAAGCCCCTGCACCTGCCTCTTCACCTGTACCAGCCCCTTCTCATGTGTTAGTCCCTGCACCCGTACAAGCCTCTGCACATATATCAGCCCCTGCACCTGCTGCTTCACCTGTATCAGTCCCTGCACCTGTACCAGCCCCTTCTCCTGTATCAGCCCCTTCACCTGTATCAGCCCCTGCCCTGGACCAGCCCCTGCTCATGTATCAGCCCCTTCCCCTGT
Source organism: Polyodon spathula (assembly GCF_017654505.1). Lineage (NCBI taxonomy): Eukaryota > Metazoa > Chordata > Actinopteri > Acipenseriformes > Polyodontidae > Polyodon > Polyodon spathula. Next base: position 2,269,818 of record NC_054535.1, read on the forward strand.
ACAAGCCGCTTCACCTGTATCGGCCCCTGCACCTGGACCAGCCGCTTCACCTGTACAAGCCTCTGCACATATATCAGCCCCTGCACCTGCCGCTTCACCTGTACCAGCCCCTTCTCATGTGTTAGTCCCTGCACCTGTACCAGCCTCTTCTCATGTGTCAGACCCTGCACCTGTATCAGCCACTTCACCTGTATCAGCCCCTGCCCTGGACCAGCCCCTGCTCATGTATCAGCCCCTGCCCCTGTACAAGCCGCTTCACCTGTATCGGCCCCTCTCACCAGCCCCTGCAGCCACCTGTACCAGCCCCTTCTCATGTGTCAGCCCCTGCACCTGTACCAGCCACTTCACTTGTATCAGCCCCTACACCTTTACCAGCCCCTTTTCATGTATCAGCCCCTGCACCTGTACCAGCCGCTTCACCTGTATCAGCCCCTGCACCTGTACCAGCCCCTTCACCTGTATCAGCCCCTGCCCCTGTACCAGCCCCTTCACCTGTATCAGCCCCTGCCCTGGACAAGTCCCTGCTCATGTATCAGCCCCTTCCACTGTACAAGCTGCTTCACCTGTATCAGCCCCTGCACCTGTACCAGCCCCTTCTCATGTGTCAGCCCCTGCACCTGGACCAGCTTCACCTCTGCACCTGTATCAGCCCCTGCACCTGTACCAGCCCCTTCTCATGTGTTAGCCCCTGCACCTGTACCAGCCCCTTCTCATGTGTCAGCCCCTGCACCTGTATCAGCCCCTGTCCAGCTGTACAAGCTGCTTCACCTGTATCAGCCCCTGCACCTGTACCAGCCCCTTCTCATGTGTCAGCCCCTGCACCTGTACAAGCCTCTTCACATGTATCAGCCCCTGCACCTGTACCAGCCCCTTCTCATGTGTCAGCCCCTGCACCTGGACCAGCCCCTGCACCTGTACAAGCCTCTGCACATGTATCAGCCCCTGCACCTGCCCTTCACCTGTACCAGCCCCTTCTCATGTGTCAGTCCCTGCACCTGTACCAGCCCCTTCTCATGTGTCAGCCCCTGCACCTGTCAGCCTCCCTATATCAGCCCCTGCACCTGCCGCTTCACCTGTACCAGCCCCTTCTCCTGTGTCAGCCCCTGCACCTCAGTACCTGTACCAGCCCCTGCACCTGTATCAGCCCCTTATGTATCAGCCCCTGCACCTGTACCAGCTGCTTCACCTGTATCAGCCCCTCTCACCATCCAGTCTGTATCATTAACTGACCCTGCCCTGGACATGTACCTTAACTAGAAGGCTGCTGCTCCCAGTTCCACTGCACAACATGGTCGCTGCTTCACCTGACGGCATAGTCTCACGGGGATGTGGGCTGCACTGAATAGACGCAGCCTGCTTCCCTTGACATTAGTCCTGGACGGACCTGCATAGCCCTGGTCGCCAACGTGGACCTTCTCATGTGACCACAGCTGTCCAGCCCTGCAGCCATAGTCGGCCCCTTCACCTGTACATAGTCTGCACATATATCAGCCCCTGCTCATGTGTCGCCCCTGTACCCCCTGTTCTCACCTTTCAGGGGACGTATGTGTCCCTGCACCTTGACATCGCCTATTCGACATGTCCGCTCAACCTTTAACGCCCTGCACCTGGGCTTCTCAGTCAAATGTGGTTTACCTTCACATGTTTAGGGTCCCTGTCCCCTCGGCCTTGCTGTGGACCCTGTCTGGTCGCCCCTGTCCCACCTGTACTGGGCATTTGGACACTGTGTCACCTGGTCGGCCCCCTGCACATATGGTCATGCACCTGCTGCCTACACCTCAGGTATCAGTCCCCTGCACATAGTCCCTGCCCCGTGGACCATATGTGTCGACCACCTTGAGGAGTTACCGACGTGCCCCTGCCCCTGCACCTGTACCAGCCCCTTCACCTGTATCAGCCCCTGCCCTGGACCAGCCCCTGCTCCTGTATCAGCCCCTTCCCCTGTATAAGCCATTTCACCTGTATCGGCCCCTGCACCAGCCGCTTCACCTGTACAAGCCTCTGCACCTATATCAGCCCCTGCACCTGGACCAGCCGCTTCACCTGTACCAGCCTCTTCTCATGTGTCAGCCCCTGCACCTGCCGCTTCACCTGTACCAGCCCCTTCTCACCTGTACCAGCCTCTTCTCATGTGTCAGACCCTGCACCTGTATCAGCCACTTCACCTGTATCAGCCCCTTCTCATGTGTCAGCCCCTTCTCCAGCAGTAGTGCTGGCACCTGAGACAGCCTCTCCAGCGGTAGCGCCAACACCACCAGGTATTCAAGAGTTTGGTCAAATTTGGTTTGAGAAATTATAAATCCTGGCCTCCAAGCTGCAGGATGGAGGGCTCAACAAAATGTTCTGAAGGAAGTTACAGGATCCACTCCATACGCAAAACGCAACGTCTCTGATGAGATCTTATTGAGTGCTTTGCGTTTCACAATGCTGCACTGAAGCTGAAGCCCACTGACAACCACATGATGATTCTTGGTCAATGCCCTTGGAGGAATTGGAAGCATTTATTGCACTATAGTTTGTTCATGGCGCATATGGTGCCAACTGCCTTTTGCTGGACAACTTATGGTCCAGTAAGTGGGGACCTTATTTTTTTTTCCAGAGAAAATGGCATGGAATCGCCTTTATGAAAATATAACATTTTTGGGTTTCGATTTGAAGACGACCCCTACTTGGGTAAGGATGAGACTCGCCCAGCTAACCAAAGGCTGGGTGACAGTGTGGTACTTCGGCTAATGGGACCCCATTTAGGAAAGGGGAGAAATGTTACCACCGACTATTTTCTTTACCTCACTGCAATTGGTAAAAGAGTTGAAGAAAAAAAAAAACACAGGCCTGTTAGAACTGTAAATAAACAAAGGTGAGAACTGCCACCATCTGCAGGAGACCTGCAAACACACTGTATTCCCCTACAATTCTGAAGCACTTGGACTGCACTCAGACACTTAACAAGTGCAAGTGAAAGAATGGCATTATTTATACTCAGCTCCCTTCATCCATCACTTGCTGGTGCTGGTGAAAAAAAGACTGTGGAGTTTTACAACAAAGTATGGAGTTGACATTTTAGACCAGATGCATGAAAGTACTCAGTGAAAGCTGGGTCTCGCAGGTGGCCTGTTCATGTGTTTTACAATGTATTGGATCTTGCAGCCATCAACTCTTTTATTCTTTACAAGGAATGCACGGACAAGAAGATAACAAGGAGAAATGATATATTGCAGCTCGCGAAAGAACTTTGCCAGACACAATTTGAACAGAGGAAATGTGCAAAGCAAGTACTTGCAGGTAAATGTAGCGACCCCGGTGCCAGCCGCAAGTGACGACAATACGAGGGTGCCAAATGCAATGGTAACGAGACTTTTGATAGCTGCGCCCAATGCACAAAGGCGGTGTGTGGAAAGTGCACTGCATGTGTGGAGAAGCGCAACATCTGTGTGGATTGTGCAAACACTTTGGCTTCTTTGAGAACATGTTGTGTTGTTGCGCTTGTATCTAAAACCCATTTATGTTCAAATGTTTGTTTATTATTTACATACTTTCAGTTGCGTATTTGTGTTTTGTTATGTCTGTATATAAACCCATTTAGTTTTTAGTTTTTGTTACTTATTTACATTGTTTCGGTTGTACAGTTTCCTATATAAATAATATACCTGTTGTGACAGGGTATCCGGGGCGGTGACATCAGACCAGCAACAGGTACCACACACAGGTACTCGGGTGAAAAAACAGATACAACACACACACAGGTACTAGGGTGATAAAACAGATACCACACACACAGGTACTCGGGTGAAAAAACAGGTACCACACACACAGGTACCCGGGTGAAAAAACAGATACAACACACACACAGGTACCCGGGTGAAAAAACAGATACAACACACACACAGGTACTCGGGTGAAAAAACAGATACAACACACACACAGGTACTCGGGTGAAAAAACAGATACCACACACAGGTACTCGGGTGAAAAAACAGATACAACACACACACAGGTACCCGGGTGAAAAAACAGATACAACACACACACACAGGTACTCGGGTGAAAAAACATACAACACACACACAGGTACTCGGGTGAAAAAACAGATACCACACGCCCAGGTACCCGGGTGAAAAAACAGATACAACACACACACAGGTACTCGGGTGAAAAAACAGATACCACACACACAGGTACCCGGGTGAAAAAACAGATACAACACACACACACAGGTACTCGGGTGAAAAAACAGATACAACACACACACAGGTACTCGGGTGAAAAAACAGATACCACACGCACAGGTACCCGGGTGAAAAACAGATACAACACACACACAGGTACTCGGGTGAAAAAACAGATACCACACGCACAGGTACCTGGGTGAAAAAACAGATACAACACACACACAGGTACTAGGGTGAAAAAACAGATACCACACGCACAGGTACTAGGGTGAAAAAACAGATACCACACACACAGGTACCCGGGTGAAAAAACAGATGCCACACACACAGGTACTAGGGTGAAAAAACAGATTCCACACACACAGGTACACGCTTGGCAATTGTTTTTAGTTTTACTTTCGTTTCTGCACGCCAAGCAGTAACGCCATCGCAGTGCTGCCATCCCATAATTCATAAGCACAAACAAGAAAAGAAATATAAACTTCCAAGTCATACCATCTAAGTAAAGTGCAACTTATTTCTATACTTTTGTTTTATAACAGTTAGTGATATGATTGGTATATCTGGGTATTTAATGCATTTGTTTTAACTTTTTCCAATGTGCAGACTGGGGTTCTGTGTAATTAACACTTATCTGTTCAATTTTTAGAAAATTTCATGGAATTGGAAAAATTCTCTTGTGGCAATTTGGCCACTGATTGTGAACAGGTGTAGAGGTGATGCAGTGCAAAGGAAATCACAGACAATTGTAATCCAGTAGGAAAGTGGTTTTAATTGTAATCCGGGTCTGGCGACCAAATAATAAATCCCGGCAATACACAACGATGTGTCTTGCACGGAGAAAACAACAGGGTTACAGTCCCAAACAATAATCATAGATGTATCTGCCCCACAATAATACGGCACATGGTCACCAGTCCTGGGTGTGTGTGGTCATGCTCGTGGTGGGTGATAAACAATGTTATTTTGTGACTGTATTGGTGCTGTGCTGATCCGGCTTGTGCTGGCCCAAGGCAACAGCTCCGGATATGTGTTAGCTGTCTGGTGGTTCAATAAACACAGACAGTTACTAACAGACAAGACAAACAAACACAACACTCACGAATATTCTTTTACGTTCTTTTTTTATTTCTCTGGCAGTCACTACTGCAGCTCTCTCGATCCTTCCAGGTTAAAGTGCAAACCCAAGCGAAGGAGAAAATTAGCGTTTCTCTGGCCCCTTTTACGCTACCCTGCATGATCTTTTGGTAAACGATTCCAGCTGCGTTTATAGCTTGCAGCTGCTACCTCGTTTACCTTCCAGGTCAATATGTTCCTATAACTGAGTCGCTTCCATCCAGGCTGACCGACTTCCCGACCTCGGAAACAAACTGTCAGGCCAGCCCGTCCAGATACTTTTCCTTTCGCTATTTAGCACCCTCACAGGTCGAGAGGGAGATTTACAACCAGAACTCATTGTATTTATGTCACATCTCTGTTTTGAATTTTTACGTTTTGATGTAACTTGAAAAATACTTGCTAATCGTGTAATGAAAGGGTCATAATCATCATGTACCATAAATGCGGGGTAGAACATCAAATCAAATCAAATTGTATTTATATAGCACTCTTCACAGACCTGCACTAAACGAGAAAAATAAATCTAGAAAAAGCTTTTATTTATCTATTATTATTATTATTATTATTATTATTATTATTATTATTATATATTATTTACTTACACAAGGTACAGATGAACCCGTATTATATCATGATTGTTGTGCAGGTGTAATTTGTGATATAAACCCGGTTTACAGCACATTACGAGCGTGAGAAAAAAAGAAAGAAAACTAATGGTGAATTAAGAGCAGTGTTTTAACACTGTGCATTTAGTCATTCTTTACATTTAAACACATGCATCTGGTTTACTGATGTTGACTGATGAGAGCCATCAGTTAGGCTCTGCATTTGATATTTTTGTTTGTGCATTTGTTTGACTGTTAAAACAAGAACAGATTGGTGACGCTGACTGTAAAGAAAGGTAATTTCTCAAAGAACCTATGGTGCATGGCAAGCGTTTTTTGAAAATCATGATATTATATTCTAATGGTATTATATTAAGTGAGGTGATATAAAACGCATTCATCTGTATTTTCAAATGATGGTACTCAATGATGTCGTCATTACTGCACAGCGTCGGCACATCTTTAGTTTACAAAGCACACATGCTCAAATTGTTTTCCTGAGGGAAGAACCCGGTGCTGTTTCATGCAAGTGTAAACACACTGTTCTGGAACAGATTGTTCAGGAAAGCAAGTGTAAACGCACCTTGCGTCTGTTGAGTGAATACATGAACTAGTAATCGTTACAGCCTAGTGATGCAGACAGTCCTGTAGACAGGGATTATTTAATGTGAATATAGCTTTCTCATGTCATTCATTTGATACCCTGCCACTGAACTGCACTTGGATGGTTCATCTGTTGATAATTGTTCTCAGTTACTAAGCCAAATGTTTCCTTTACAGGATGAAGGGTTTTCCTGGGCTGCTGCTGCTTGTGTTTACAGTCGGGGTATGGACACAGAAATTGCCCACCAGAGATGAGGAACTTTTTCAAATGCAAATTCGGGACAAGTCTCTTTTCCATGATTCCTCTGTGATCCCAGACGGAGCTGAGATCAATGGATACCTCTTCCGGGATACACCCAAAAGGTATTTTTTACATTTTTACAAGAACTCTGGCAACATTTGGCTTCCATTGTAGAAAGACTGCACAGTTTCACCAACAATTACATCTGGCTATTGCGTGTTTTGATTGTCAGTTTGTTTCTGTTCAATTTCGATTTATGTGCCAGATGCTTCAAAACTTGCTGACAGAATTCCTCAAAGGACACAAAGCAATTTGTTGTAAAACTATACAGTATATAAAGGCCTGTCCATTGTTCTATAGAAAATGACAGTTATAATGATAGAGTGGACCCAGCTATTTTATACAGTAACACACTTGAAAGTGAGAGTTTTGCATTGCTGTGCTGTAACGTGCTGCCTGTAAGCAAATGTTTCATTCATCAGTCCTGTCAACTATTGCCCTAATGAGCCTAACATACTTCAGTGTAAATAGGCCAGTCTACCAGAATTGATGACCATTAACACACTGCTCACAGATGGATGAAAGGTTCACACTGCATGCACATCTGTGTTTGTGCATAATCACTCATCAAATATAATAACTTCAGTAACATGCACAATGATAGATCAGGAGACAGCTTATAACAAAGCAAACCCATCGCTGTGTAACAGTGGAAGCTTCTAAAGCAATGCTACTCTTCTCTGCTTATCATTACATGTAATTGTAGCCATGGCAATAAAGTCTGATTTATAACTCAATTGCGGTAACAATACAACTCATTAACCCTACTGTCTGCATTTCCCCCTTTAGGTATTACATCGTTGTGGAAGAAGACAATACTCCTTTGTCTGTTACCGTGACGCCGTGTGATGCTCCTCTGGAGTGGAAGCTGAGCCTGCAAGAACTTCCGGAAGAGTCTAGCGGAGAAGGCTCAGGTAAGAAAATCCATGCAATATTCTTAAACAGCTGACATAAGCACGATTCTCACAGGACTCAAAATCAGCACATAAACAGGTGGATTCAGAATTTTTACCGGCATCTGTGAAATGAAGTCTCATGCGAACTGTCCATTTCTTTTTACCCCAGATCATTTTCTCAGAGGTCCTCTGATTTTTTTACAGGACATCAGGACTTTCTGTAAAATGTCAAACTCAAGCATCCTGTGTCTTTTCACTTGTGTGTGAGTTGACCATGTCAGTGTTGTTACAATTGATACAGTATTTCCAGGGCATTTGCATCAAAAAAGCAATACCAGCTTTCACAATAACGTGTAATATAATATTAAAATTGGAGGTTCTACAGTTCATTAAAACGCTAGGATTGACCATAACCAAAATATAAAAAATAATTCTCGGCTCTTGGATGCTTTTAATGGTGCATCTGAAGATATGTCTGGAAATACTGTACATATCACTCAAAGGATGAAATGGTTATTGCAGACTTTGGAAAAGAAGGTACGACAAAATCAGTTATTTAAACCCGGTTCACTGTTTATAAATTATGCACAAAAGCACCTTCTCTGGCCACAATATCGCATTTCATTTTGAATTTACAGACTTTCCTTGATGAAAACGAATCCACGTCTGGGAGGTGACTAGACGTCCTCTGCTTTTGACCAACTCTGAGGACACCTATTTTTTAGTCCTGTGCAAATCATGCTATACTCTACCATATATACAGGCAGGCCCAATGTAGGCACTCCCTTAGCACACCCAGTAGGGTTCACACTGGGGATCAGAAAGTGATGAACTTGAATCTCATAACACTCCATTTGTTTACTATTCCTGTGGTGGTATACTCATTATCTGGTGTCTGTGTAAGAGGTGCCATCTCAACAGCTTGGGTTCTTGCTGCTCGAACGTGCAGAGTGATATTTCTTACTGTTTAATAAGAGATGGTATACACATCCTTTCTTTAGGCACTGTCTATACTTACTCATTATAAATCAGAAAAGGCAAAGGTTATACTCAGTAACTGCTATTAAAGTGTTTTTTGTTTTTTCTTAGAATTTCTGTGTGTTGCCATGTTCAGTACAAGGGATGCCTTGTGTAGTCAGGATAAGATACAGTGTAATTGTAACTGTGATTGTTTATTTCTATATGTAATTAAAAAGGGTTTCTTGAGCTGGAAACCAGGCGAATGATTAGTTGCTATTCTTCTTTTACAGGAGAACCAGAACCACTGGAGCAACAAAAGCAACAGGTCATCAGCAAAGAAGGCCCAGAGTTGTTCTCATACAAAGGGAATGACGTGGAATCATACATGCCATCCAGTTCCCCATCTGGTTTATATCAATTAGAACTTATTTCAACTGAGAAAGATACACATTTCAAGGTGTATGCCACCACAACGCCAGAGTCGGATCAACCTTATCCTGAGCTGCCTTATGACCCCCGGGTTGATGTGACTTCGCTTGGGCGCACCACTGTTACCTTGGCATGGAAGCCTAGCCCCACTGGCTCTCTTATGAAACAACCTATTCAGTATTGCGTGGTCATCAACAAGGAGCACAACTTTAAGAGCCTGTGTGCTGTGGAGGCAAAAATGAATGCAGATGATGCGTTTATGATGGCTCCTAAACCTGGACTGGACTTCAGCCCATTTGACTTCTCTCACTTTGGATTCCCATCAGAGAATGACTTTGGCAAAGAACGTACTTTAATGAGTAAATCTACAAAGTCTCGTCCATATGCTGGCAAGCAAAAAGTAGATCTTCAGAAAGTGTGTACTGGAAATAAAAATGTCTTCACAGTGTCTGACTTGAAGCCAGACCTGCAGTACTATTTTGACATTTTTGCAGTTAACACTTACACAAACATGAGCACTGCATATGTCGGCACATTTGCCAAAACTAAAGAAGAGGCCAAGCAGAAGACCCTAGAACTGAAAGACGGGAAGGTTATGGATGTGTTCATCAAGAGAAAGGGGAGCAAGTTCTTAACATTTGCACCTGTTTCCTCACACCAGAAGGTTATGTTTTACGTTCACTCTTGTTTGGCTGCCATCCAGATCCAAATTAGAAGAGATGGGAAAGTTCTGCTCTCTCAGAACGTGGAAGGTGTGCGCCAGTTCCAGCTGAGAGGCAAACCCAAGGCCAAGTACCTGATCCGTCTGCGAGGAAGCAGAAAAGGCGCATCGATGCTGAAGATCCTTGCCACCACCAGGCCAAACAAACAGCCCTTTCCTTCCCTCCCAGAGGACACGAGGATCAAAGCTTTTGATAAGCTGCGCACCTGTACGTCTGCAACCGTGGCGTGGCTAGGTACGCAGGAGAGGAACAAGTTCTGCATTTACAAAAAAGAAGTGGATGAAAATTATAATGAGGAACAGAGAAAAAGGGAGCAGAATCAGTGCATGGGGCCGGACACCAGGAAGAAGTTTGAAAAAGTCCTCTGCAAATACTTTCATAGCCAGAACCTACAGAAAGCTGTCACCACGGAAACAATCAAAGGGCTAGAGCCTGGCAGATCTTACCTCCTGGACGTTTACGTGGTTGGGCACGGAGGGCATTCAGTCAAGTATCAAAGTAAACTGGTTAAAACAAGGAAGTTTTGTTAATGACTGTACAGTATAATAAATAAAGTTTATTTAACTCTAAGAGATATTCTACTAAAGAACATATACAGACTGACAACTTGCATAACTGACAGCTTGTGACAGTGTTTGAACTGTGTAGAAAGGTATCAACTTATATATTTATGTTTACATTATTCGGTGGTTGTTTGGACAGACTGAGCCTGGCGCTCCCAGAATGCATCTGGCACTTGCATTGACATGGGTCCGTGCCAGAGATCTCCTTCAGTATGAGGAGGAAGGCAGAAGATGTTCTTGAGAAAACTTCTCCATCCCTGCATGAACTGAATGAAGTCATTTAATAGTACTACGAAACGCAGAACACCGCATTTCAAAGTAACTGCCTGCTTATTGACACAGTAAACAAAAACATGATAAAAATGTAAATTATTGATACATTTTTTGTTTCTTTGTTTTGTTTTATGATTGTAAACTACTCCATTCATCAGAGCTATCCCCATTGAAATGTCATTTTTAGTGTCTGCTGGACTGCATTCTTGCCAATTACATTTGCTATTGTACATTATTTTCAATTTTAACATGACCTAGTTAAATGTTTTATGATGTCCATTTATGTACAAAGTTGTCTTACAAATATTTGTGTACATAAAAATTAAATACATAACATGTAATTCTCTGTCTGATTTTTGGGGCTGAGAGGGGAAATATAAAGAATCAGTTTATTCCAAGAGAAAAAAACTATTCTTCATCATTTGTATATTTAGCAGACACCTTTATCCAAGGTGACTTATAGAGACTAGGGTCTCTAGTCTGTATATAAGATTAACATATACCGGAGCATGCAGTGGTACGGACATGCAGATTATAAATGTTCTGACCCGTCATATGTGAAGATCCATGTATTATCACACTGTAACCTGTTCATATTCTAACATTCTTCTAAAAACTGAATAGTACTTTGCATTATTGTTTGCTTTTCAGTTATCTTCATGAAAGCAGAAAGTATTAAAACTCCTTGACAACACAACCATTGTGCAGCAGCACTACCACTTCAGAGCCCGCTTTTTATTTCATTTAAGCCACTAACAGCTCATCTGATTCCCTATTCAGTATTTAAATGAGAAACCTATATGTTAATTAGGTAAATGACAGTTTTACAATATTTCAGGATTTCAATCAATGGACAGGTGGAACTGAAAGGTAGTAAGCAGGAGAAAAATGAAATGTGTGTTCAGTAGATATGGAAAAAGATACATTTAATAGAACATAATAAAAAAAGCAATTACATTAGGACAAAGAGGAAAACAAGTAGTTAGAGAGCTCATTAATGTACCCTCATTTTTTTAAATGTATTTCCATTACATAAGAGTAGATGTTAAAACTTCATGCTGAACTCGGCTCTCACCAAGATAAGCACCAACTAAGATGTAGCTTTACAGTAAACTAATGTGATCCATCTGCATCTCCGTTTGCGTTGCTTTCCATCTGATGATGTAGATAATGCTGGTTCCGGGGATCAACCACAGTACGGTCTCCCCATCGCATCAGCATGACAACCGTCTGGATTGAGCTAAGTAGGGTACATCTCTAGGGTCTCAATTGGGCACCTTCCATCCTCGGTGTTTCGTTGACTAGCCCACGACACCTCAAGAGGGCTTGACAGTGATTCTGGCGTCCCAGCATCACCCCCCTCCAGCCCCCACTCAACTCACCCCAGCTTACTTACTGTACATCAGCGTTGCTTTCTTTCTATTGTGCTTGAGGTCCCCATCCAGAATCTTTCCGTCTGAACCACAGCCAGTTGCTGCTCCTTTCTGCTGCTTCAGATAAGTTCTTCACTGTGCGACGCAACTCTTGGCCACTGAACCTGACATCTCTGAGAAACCGGGTTGTAGAGGGTGCCACAAATCCTCGACAACCCACCTCCACTGGGTAAACTCGGACTCTCCATCCTCGCATTTCCACTTCAGCAGCTAGTTGAGCAAATCGAAGTTTCTTCCTCTCATACTTCTCATCCACAGCATCCTCCCATGGCACTGTTAACTCTACCAGATGAACAAGGCGTGCTGATCCAGACCACAAGACAATGTCTGGTCGAAGGTTAGTGTATTAAATTATAGTTTCATCTACACGATTAGGGGGGATATTTTATGCAAAAATGAAACATTAATAAATATAGACATGTATTTATTTATTTGTTTATTTATTCATTTATGTATTTGTTTATTATTTTGGCATAGCAGCTACATTATCCCTTTGATCCTCTAAAATCGCAGCAATCTCTAGCAGCACATTGGGCTCCATCAGCAAAGTAATCGGAGTCACTGCACCCACATCAGAGCCTTTTCATTTCAGACAGAGCCTGTTTGAAATAGGTTCCCATCTCCATCAGGACTCTTTGAAACAGGCGGAACCGCTTCAGACGGTAAATATTCAATCTGACCACAGCAATCCTTTTCATTTTTCATAGTGTCGGAATTGGGGTTTTGTGACTGTCCTCATCCTTCCTGGCCATTTTGATTTTTGCTCAGAACACAAAAAACATTGAAAAGTTAAAACACCACCACAAAAGCACTCTCCGACGGGAAAGCTTTGATATTCAGGGCCCGTAACGGACTGAGGAGCATCAACCCCCATAAATAAGTGTGATCACCTATGTCCCTAAAATGAGGGACCAACTGGCACACCCTAACCCATAAGCACATGGGGAAGTCTCAAACTGCTCAAAAGAAGTGGTACGATCAGTCTGCCTGAAAACGTGCCTTCCTGCCAGGAGAACTACTGTCAAGTGTTGATGTTACCAACAAATGAAAACAAGCTGTTAGCAAAATGGCAAGGTCCATACACTGTGACTTGGTAGATGGGCCCAGTCACTTATGAAATTCACATACCAGAGTGCTGGAAACCACTGCAAGTTTTTCACGTTAACTTGCTTTAAGAAGTGGTTAAAACACACAGATCCTGCCGCAGAGAGCCTGTACATCCAAGCCATTGAGGAGGAAGAGGATTCCACAGAGCAGTGTTTCCTGGGGCAACATAAAGAGGGGGAAGTGGATTTGCAACATTTGCCACAGGAAAAACAACAAGAATGGCTACAATGTCTTCCCACTAACTTGTTTGTGGAGGAACTGGGACATATTGATGTACCAGCACCAGACCATTTTTTGATTTCAAAGACCAGACAAGCAAAAGTTGAGTCGGATCGGCTTTAGGTTGCTGTTCCAGCCTGTCGAGTCCTCTCCATAGCTTCACTGTAGAAAATAACTGGTTTTGTTTTCTCGTCTTCCTCGTCACTTTCTGGGTTGTTGCTGTTATTTCCATTTACTGAATCCACAATCTCTTCATCATCTTTTGAATTTTGTTCTCTGTAAAGCCCTCAATCGCAATTGCAGTGTCTGACGCTTCGGGTTCATTTGCTAATTCATCACACCCTAATTTCAGTTTCTTCCAAGCATTTTGCAGTGTGCTTATCTAAATACTCTGCCATGCATCAGCAATAAGGTAGGTAACATCTTCATTGTTAACTTCTTTACATTTTGTTATGACTACATCAGCACTCTCCCCATCAAGAAGAGACCAACTTTGCAGCGATGCATGCGTTTTGTGGCTTCGATGATATTATTGTCCATTGGTTGAATTCATGCTGTAGTGTTTTGTAAAAACAAGCAACGTGTTTCTCCACTTACCAAAATGTCTGCTGCTGGGTGAGCAGGGTGAGCGACTGTAGCTTTGTTTTATGCTAGGCACAAAAAAGTTGTGAAACCAGTCATGGAATATCTCGATCCATCCATGCATGCTTTTGTGACTTCTACACGACTGGCAAAGCAGCCATGTTAACATTTTAAAAACATTGCGGCTTCGCTGCTCTTCCCACTAAAAGAGCTGGCAGGCGATGGGAGCCAGATGCATCAACGCATAGCATAAGTGCTACCTGTTCCTTTGCCGTCTCAGTGGCTGATTTCTCAGGTGTTGTCAAGGGGCGTGCAGGCAGCCATTTTAAAAATAGTCCCGTTTCATCATGCATTTCTATCAGCTTATGTAATTCCACCACAAATGGCTCTATGGCTTCTATGTCAGCTGAAAGTCTTTCGCCCCGCACACTGCGCTGCTTGATGACACAACGGCTTTGAAATCGTTTGAGCCAACCAGATGAAGCTTTAAAGTTTGAATCACCATTAAACAACTGCTTGAACAAACCAGGTAAACACAGCTTGATCCCATTTTTCCATCTTGGAAGCCTCGCATAACTTTCCGTTGCTTGCATCCAAAGAAACTGTCGGAATTCGATGCAAACTTTTTAACCTCTGAGACAGACTTTTTAATATCAGTCACAGCACTCTTTCCAATTCCAAAACCTAATGCCATTCCCTGGTAACTTTCTTTTCCAGAAGTGAAAGCATTTCAAACTTTTTTTCAATTGAAAGAACAGCCATTGCTTTGTGAAACAGACTCTTTATTAATTTTTAGTTGTGGATATTTTTATATTTTTCGACTGTATTTACATTACTACATGCGATGTTTTAAGCAGCAGACTCGCCTTTCTTCACGGTCTCTCCTCCTTTACTACTGCACACTCACTCTTTACAGGTACAAAAATGGGACATTGACGTGCTAGAAAAAAAAAAAATTGAAATGATGTTCATACCACAAAACAAACACATTGGGCTGTTAAATTCTTAAATGGCTGGCTTTCTAAAAAACAAACAAACAAAACAATTTTACTTTTAATTAATTACTTAAATAATAATCCCAACAAAGCACCTTAAACTCTTATGCTGTTTGGTATAGGCTAGAGCCAATGGGAGTGAATTACCTAGCAACAATGTTACCTGGAATATGCAGGAAGACAGGCATCTCACAGATGTACAACTAAACAAGGTTATTTATTTATTTATTTATTTTTTATAGTTATTTAAAGTTAGAAAAATGAACTGAAGCACATCTAAGCAAGGTTTTTATAGTTATTTAAAGTCTTTATTTAAAAAAAAAAACTGCATTTTCTGAAACAAAAGAAAAATTAAAATGTTTTACCTGAATATTATCTTTAGTTCACAGGGACTATTTTCTGTTGTGGAAGGTTATAAAATGTTGACACATCTTTAAAAATTATAGATTTCTCTCTTTTTTATAGAACATTTATAAATCAGTTTTATAAAAGTAATAAGGCACTTGAGGGCATCTGTGTGCTGGATATTGTGGCTTCTTGGTTGGCTGCCTAACAACGCATCATGAAGTGATACCACCCAGCACAACCCATTCCCTCTTGTGCCTTATTGCTTAAATATATACTTCATTTAATTCCAGATCAAAGATGTGCTAGGCATTAATGTTCACATAAATTAAACATTTACAGTCCTAACTTTTCTTCAAATGTTTTCTTTTAACTTCATGTTTTTTCATTTTTATCTTCGCAGCCTTTGAGGTAAACACTGTTCTCTTTAAGTTAAAATAAACACACCACACTGTCTATGTAATGTTATTACCCCATGGCCACTACCTATACAACAAGTCATCTGTGTATTAATTCAAAGGTTTTTCGACTGATGATGCTCTTGGCTAACAAGTTCATAGTAAATAACAATGTGTCTTATTAAAGCACATTAACCCACAATGCACCTGTGTCTTTCTATAGTCAATATGTTCTCGCAGCTGCTCTTTGTGTTTATCAGTTTATAGAAGCAGTGTGACAATATGCAGGTTATTTAAAGATGCTGTGTACATAGGGAACCTCATATAAATACTAATTAGCAGCATAGCGCTGTGGCAACTAGATAATTTACTAGAATTTTGCAGTTTGAGCTATTCTAAAAGGCTTTAAGGAATCTGTTCCTTGTAGTAGGTCCAGTAATATGCTAATGTACATTTTGGGATAGTGTTTTTCAAAAAGAAAATATATTATCAGGTCAGGTGATATAGCATTCCAGTTAAGCACTTACTAAATAAAAAAAATGGATTTCTTTTTCCATAACAATGTGCATTGAAAACACGCACTAAGCAGTATCTTACCACATGGAAATGTATTACATAATTTGCAACTGACACCACTAATAATTGGATTATATGAGAACGTTACCTTAAAGCAACATGAAGTGTCAAGATTTAAAGTCCATGAAACCGGAATTTAGAACTGTCCAAAACTCCCAGCAGATTCTCATAAAAATAGACATATTTATGGGTATTTATGGTTCTGTGGGGAAGGCTTGTTTATGGTTTTAACACAATCTTTAGATTTGTAACAGCATTTGGAAAAGCCTGAGCTAAAACACTCACGCCTGGTGGAATAAGAATGGGTAACATGTTGTTATAACTAGCTAGCTCAAGCATTTCACAATGTCTATGCAAGCAGTTAAATGGATTGAGTTCACACTGGGCCTCCACAAATAATGATACCATCAGAAATCGGAGGGGTGTTATTTTGGGGTTACCGTGTCACAGTGTCTCTATCCTGTTAAGTCACTTATGATACGATGGAAAAAGGTAATCTTATCTTTACCAAAGGTAACCCTGCTTATGTCCAAGGGCAGTAACTCTGAGTGCTATTCCTGAACAGGAAGGCGCGCAAATGATCTGAATTCTTAAATTATTTGACAAGTCATCTGAGTGGGTGTTTTCAGCCAGCTTTGTTGAGGATGAAGTACCTATACTGGTGTTGTATGTAATTAAAGGCTTGCAGATATTCCAATAGAATTAGCCCCGACTACCACCTTTCTCCCGAGCTTAAACCCTAGCATTTCCACTTTGTCCTTTTCTCCTTGTACTCCTCTCCTTCATCGCCTGCTTTGTAGGGGCTTCAGTCTCATGGCCTTGGTTGACCTTGTGACACGTTTCGTGGTATAAACAAGCTGGTGAGTATTACTGTAACATTGTTTGTATGGATGAAAATATTGTAGAACATCAATCTTGCTGAATACTGGCAGGTTAAGGTGTTTTCTTCAAACTACTAACCAGGTGAGACCTTGGGAAAAACCTAAAACTATAGACTGTTCTAGATAAAGTATCATTAATTCTTAATACGCAAACCTTACACCAATCCACTGCCACTGCTGCTGAACTTTAACTGATACAAACCCAGGCTAATGCAACACCGTAGAATATAATTATGAGCAGAGAGTAGTGCTCTGGGACAGATGGTTTTTAGATTGGTTTCTGTTCCAAGTATTCTTACAATCAATGTGAATTATGGAAACGTGCATCATGTATTTCTCGTCCTCAAAGTGACTTAGTCATAGCACAGACAAGTGTATGCAACATCTCAAAACCATGGCATAGAGAAGGCCATCTCTAACCAGGCTCTTTGTCTTGCCTTCATTGGAATACATGCAGCCTACACGTCAAAGAGGGGTAAACTTTTCTTAAGGTTATCCTCTCCTGTACATAATTTGTGTGGAAGATATTGTGCAGTGATGGAAATCAATAAATACCCAGTCAACATTATATCACTACCCTAATGATCAGAAATTTAAACTGCCTGAAAAACAAAACCATGGTGTCAGACAGAATAACTGGTGGAATCATGACCCATCTGAAAAGCGACCATCTTGGATAGAAGTACTGTAGAACACCACTGCTGCTGATTGGGGGAAAGATAACCTCAAACCTTCTGCCAAAATGCTGCACCCTTTAGTGGCTGTACTTTTCACTGTATCCCTCCGGGATGGCTGGATGCAGGTCCCAAGCTTTAAAAAAGAAATACTCTGTCCTTTAGACAGCTCTGTCTATGCCTGTCTGAAGCAAGTCGAATACATTTTGCTGACTATGCAGTGTTCTGTTCTTAAATTGATTTTTTTATGGTTATTACTATGAAACTTTTATCAGCATAACAGTATTTAGCTTGACTTGCAGTACTTTAAAGGTTATATAAATCATTAACAGGAGAATAAATAAAACAATGCAATCTACTGTAACTCCCTTTATTGGTATCTGCTGTGTGGTTCGTAATGGCTTTTTATGCCATAGCTCTGAGGCCATTAGTGAAAAACAGGGGTCTTGAGTTACTTGTTTTCAAACTTATAACTATTCTTTTTAATTAATTATTTAGAAAGCTTTTTATAGTTAGGTGGTTGTCCCACCCTCCAGGGGTCTTGCATTATTTATTTATTTATTAGCAGACACCCTTACCCAGGGCAACTTACAGTTGTGTACAAAAATACATATCAAGAGTTACAGTACAATTAAGAGCAAGATAAAAAATACGACCTCAGTCCTAATAAGAGCAAAAGTTTTCAATTTGGCAACAATCATCTCAGTCTAGGGCCCCCTGGTCCTGGGATAATACCCTTTTTAGATTTAGACGTCAATTATAGTGGCAACTTTCCTTGAAAATTGTTCTTTCTTTACTATATTTTGTGTGTACTCAACAAGGAGTAAAATAACCAGATACAGGGCTCTATGTACTAATATTGCGTGTTTGTAAATACTGCAAATTCATAGCCTCCGTCCTTCATAGAGTTTCTGCATGCAATGTACTAAATAGCTCTTGTTCGTGAACAGCTACCGTAATATTGCTGCAAGTTTACAAACAGCATGGATTACTGCTCATTATACAGGAGAGATCAGAATTTGCATCTCATTAGAAATAGGTTCGCAATGACAAAAGTCAAGATTTAGAACTTCCTTCAGGCAATGATAAATGAGTGATATAGTGAAGAGAAAGAAGTAGTAGCAAATATAATAGGTTTGAGCTATAGCTTCTGCAGACTCCAACCTTGATGAAACTATGGTACCAGCCAAAAAGAAAAGGAAAACAAATTTCCACAGAGACAAAATTGACCTGTTAGTGAAATGGAAAAGAAATCTGAAATTATTATTTAACACTTTGCAGGGCCAAAAAACATTAAGAAAAAAAAAAAAACATGGAAAGAAATAACTAACAAAATTAATTCTCTAGGACTCTGTAAGCAACAGACACTTGAGGTTTAAAAAAATTTACCGGTTTAGTCCGGAATCCTCCCAATGTTGTGTCTTTCGGCGGTCTTCTTGTTCTTTTATTTTTTTTTGTTTTTACCGTCCTTGTGTTTTTACACCGTACACCAATTTGGGGTGTCGCGACCACTGGTACTTACACTCACAAATTTGTTCGCGACTGGACTTGACCCACACAAATTTATTTTGTGGTCGCGACTGGACTTACACTACAACACAACCAATTTGGTGTCGCGACTTGACTTACACACCATTGTGTGTCGCGACGGTGACTTACACTAACACATTTGTGTCGCGACTGGTGACTTACACTACACCAAAATTTTGGTCGCGACTGGGACTTACCTAACACCAATTTGTGTTCGCGACTGGGACCTTACACTACAGGAACAAACACATTTGTGGTCGCACTGGACTACACTCACAATTTGTGTCGCGACTGGGTACTTGGGGACTACACCTACCACAATATGGCATGACCTTAGGAGGGTTACAAAAAAGAAAGCCGCAGAAAATAAAAAAAAACAAAACATGCAGGACACAATAAATGTGATGTGTTAAACACAGCGCTGACCCTGAATGTGATGTGTTAAACACAGCGCTGACCCTGAATGTGATGTGTTAAACACAGCGCTGACCCTGAATGTGATGTGTTAAACACAGCGCTGACCCTGAATGTGATGTGTTAAACACAGCGCTGACCCTGAATGTGATGTGTTAAACACAGCGCTGACCCTGAATGTGATGTGTTAAACACAGCGCTGACCCTGAATGTGATGTGTTAAACACAGCGCTGACCCTGAATGTGATGTGTTAAACACAGCGCTGACCCTGAATGTGATGTGTTAAACACAGCGCTGACCCTGAGTGTGATGTGTTAAACACAGCGCTGACCCTGAGTGTGATGTGTTAAACACAGCGCTGACCCTGAATGTGATGTGTTAAACACAGCGCTGACCCTGAATGTGATGTGTTAAACACAGCGCTGACCCTGAATGTGATGTGTTAAACACAGCGCTGACCCTGAATGTGATGTGTTAAACACAGCGCTGACCCTGAATGTGATGTGTTAAACACAGCGCTGACCCTGAATGTGATGTGTTAAACACAGCGCTGACCCTGAATGTGATGTGTTAAACACAGCGCTGACCATGAATGTGATGTGTTAAACACAGCGCTGACCCTGAATGTGATGTGTTAAACACAGCGCTGACCCTGAATGTGATGTGTTAAACACAGCGCTGACCCTGAATGTGATGTGTTAAACACAGCGCTGACCCTGAATGTGATGTGTTAAACACAGCGCTGACCCTGAATGTGATGTGTTAAACACAGCGCTGACCCTGAATGTGATGTGTTAAATGCAAGTGTTAAACACACACCATGGTGACCCTGGGAATGTGATTGTTACAACACAGTCGTGCCCGGCAGCCTAAAATGTGATGAGTTACCAACAGCGCTGACCCATGTTGAATACAGAATTGTGATGTGTTAAAACACAGCGATTGCAGACTGAATGTGACAAACCAGACCCTGTGCACAGCCTAAACAAACCAAGACAGATCTAAGAGAAAGGGTCCCCAAAAACAGAAAGCATTACTAAAACTTTTATCTATATACGGACTGTTTACCATGGTCAATTTGCAAGGTAATTCTCCAGTTTACCATGTTTGTACTTGTTTGTACCCTAACCATGCTTCCCTATGCTTTCAGTGCTTTCATTAAGAATATTGCAGAAAATTGTTGTCTGAGTCTATGTATATTTAAGTTGTGTAAAGGAAAACTGGACAGTACATACAGTAGGCTACGCAAGTAAATAATGTTTGTCTTATTTCAGTTGTCTATGCGCTACATTATTAATTACTGAGATGAGAATATTTCATTTGTGTTTAATTAAAGAACACTGCAATAATTTGTTTCCGTGTTTCCCTTTCATTATTACTGTGAATGTAGAGGCCATCAGAGTTAATTAATAGCCCCCACCCCCCAGGAGGAAGCTATGCTATAGCCTGTCTCTAAACAGTGCTCATACTCCTTTGTTAAATATTGCAATAGATTACTGTGGCCCTTGTGTAGCCAACGATCCTACTGGCATGCTCCACCTCATTTATCCAGCCCAGTAATACAATAACGTATTCTAATTAAAACAATACATATAACAAAAGGCTCATTTAAATCCACAGTGTGAGTGTTTAGAGTCAGTGCTGTGTGATCAGAGTTTGACCTGCAGTGTGAGTGTTTAGAGTCAGTGCTGTGTGATCAGGGTTTGACCTGCAGTGTGAGTGTTTACAGTCAGTGCTGTGTGATCAGGGTTTGACCTGCAGTGTGAGTGTTTAGAGTCAATGCTGTGTGATCAGGGTTTGATCTGGAGTGTGAGTGTTTAGAGTCAGTGCTGTGTGATCAGGGTTTGACCTGCAGTGGGTTTAGAGTCAGTGCTGTGCGATCAGGGTTTGACCTGCAGTGTGAGTGTTTACAGTCAGTGCTGTGTGATCAAGGTTTGACCTGCAGTGTGAGTGTTTAGAGTCAGTGCTGTGTGATCAGGGTTTGACCTGCAGTGTGAGTGTTTAGAGTATCAGGGTTTGACCTGCAGTGTGAGTGTTTAGAGTCAGTGCTGTGTGATCAGGGTTTGACCTGCAGTGTGAGTGTTTACAGTCAGTGCTGTGTGATCAGGGTTTGACCTGCAGTGTGAGTGTTTACAGTCAGTGCTGTGTGATCAGGGTTTGACCTGCAGTGTGAGTGTTTAGAGTCAGTGCTGTGTGATCAGGGTTTGACCTGCAGTGTGAGTGTTTAGAGTCAGTGCTGTGTGATCAGGGTTTGACCTGCAGTGTGAGTGTTTAGAGTCAGTGCTGTGTGATCAGGGTTTGACCTGCAGTGTGAGTGTTTAGAGTCAGTGCTGTGTGATCAGGGTTTGACCTGCAGTGTGTTTAGAGTCAGTGCTGTGTGATCAGTGTTTGACCTGCAGTGTGAGTGTTTAGAGTCAGTGCTGTGTGATCAGGGTTTGACCTGCAGTGTGAGTGTTTAGAGTCAGTGCTGTGTGATCAGTGTTTGACCTGCAGTGTGAGTGTTTAGAGTATCAGGGTTTGACCTGCAGTGTGAGTGTTTAGAGTCACTGCTGTGTGATCAGGGTTTGACCTGCAGTTTGAGTGTTTAGAGTCAGTGCTGTGTGATCAGGGTTTGACCTGCAGTGGGTTTAGAGTCAGTGCTGTGCGATCAGGGTTTGACCTGCAGTGTGAGTGTTTACAGTCAGTGCTGTGTGATCAGGGTTTGACCTGCAGTGTGAGTGTTTACAGTCAGTGCTGTGTGATCAGGGTTTGACCTGCAGTGTGAGTGGTTAGAGTATCAGGGTTTGACCTGCAGTGTGAGTGTTTAGAGTCAGTGCTGTGTGATCAGGGTTTGACCTGCAGTGTGAGTGTTTAGAGTATCAGGGTTTGACCTGCAGTGTGAGTGTTTAGAGTCAGTGCTGTGTGATCAGGGTTTGACCTGCAGTGTGAGTGTTTAGAGTCAGTGCTGTGTGATCAGTGTTTGACCTGCAGAGTGAGTGTTTAGAGTCAGTGCTGTGTGATCAGTGTTTGACTTGCAGTGTGAGTGTTTAGAGTCAGTGCTGTGTGATCAGTGTTTGACATATGTTTAGACAATGTAATCACTTGCATGAAAGCTGAGATAGTGTTTGCAATGATCTAGGTCATCCAGCGAGAGTGCCAATGAAATAAACACAACGCAAGCAGAGAAGCTTATTCAGATTCAGAAGCCTTGTTAATGTAGTGGGGGTTGCAACCTCTAACAATTGAAAAGCATTACATGGAAAACAAAAACCTTGTAGTGGTAGAAAAACTCTATTGGCCATAAAATCCAAGACAGGGGCCTTTTCTGTGAAATTGACGGCTTGGGTCTTAACTTCCAGGATGTGCTGTGCTACACACACTTTCCACCTACACTGCATGTCAATAACCTTCTGGTGCTGCTCAGAAATGTTAATGTACAGTTTATTGCCTGAAAGAAGCTACCATGTTTTCTTTCAAATTGAGTTCCTCCATGACAACACATGCCCTACTTAAAGCCAATCTGACAAAACTAAGGCTATTGACACACAGCCACCACCATACAGTCGGCCAGTGCATTCATTAAGCAATCTGCCCTGACAGTGTTGTAGAGGATATATAGATCAGTCAATATATGGACATGTAATATGAGGGTATATATCAATGTTAGTCGCTTACAGATAGGTTGTATATTTACATAATTGTTTTTGCAATAGTCCCTCACAGCAAACACTGAAAAACAGTCTCTACACATATGATACATAGAGTTGTAAGCTGCTCTTCAACAGCAGTGAAAACATTATGTGATGATGTCAACATTTTTAAAATCACCAGTGTCTTAGCTTAACTGGACTTTAGTAAGTAGAAGTCAGTGGTTTAAAAGATGCCTGTAAAGTTTTTTTTTTTTGTTTCAACCATGCACGTTAGGTAATTAGGTAAAGCAAGCGATTCTGCAATCAACCAATTTAAATACCCCTCACCGCAATTAGCGGTGGAGAATTACACACCTCTCACAATAATAGCGGGTTTGGGTCAACCCTGCGTGAATAGGTTACACATTCCAAAAGAAAATGAATGGCACACAAAGACCTCAGCCTGGTACTATTACAACAGCAAGCGAACATTCAAAGAGGAGGTTAAATGTCTAAGAGATACAAATGGCAAAATCATAGACGAAGAAAAAAAATAGCAAACATATTAAATGATTACTTTTCACAAGTTTTTACAAAGAAGGATATGGACAACATGCAACACATGTCAACCTGTTCCTATCCAGTTTTAAATAACTTTATCATAACCGAGGCAGAATTGTTAAAGGGACTAGGAGCTCTTAAAATAAACAAATCCTCTGGGCCGGATGAGATCCTCCCAATAGTACTCAAAGAAATGAAAGAAGTTATTTGCAAACTGCTAACCAAGATCATGCAACAGTCTCTTGACACATGGGTTGTACCGACAGACTGGAAAATTGCAAACGTAATACCGATCCACAAAAAGGGAAACAAAACTGAACCAGGTAACTACAGACCAATAAGCCTGACTTCTACTATATGCAAACTTATGGAAACTATAATAAGGTCCAAAATGGAAAATTACCTATATGGTAACAGGGTCCTGGGAGACAGTCAACATGGTTTTAGGAAAGGGAGATCGTGTCTAACTAACCTGCTTGATTTTTTTGAGGATGCAACATCGATAATGGATAATTGCAAAGCATAAGACACAGTTTATTCAGATTTCCAGAAAGCTTTTGACACAGTCCCGCATAAAAGATTAATTCTCAAACTGAACGCAGTAGGGATTCAAGGAAACGCATGTACATGGATTAGGGAGTGGTTAACATGCAGAAAACAGAAAGTACTAATTAGAGGAGAAACCTCAGAATGGAGTGTGGTAACCAGTGGAGTACCACAGGTATCATTATTAGATACTCTGCTATTCCTAATCTACATTAATGACTTAGATTCTGGTATAGTAAGCAAACTTGCTAAATTCGCAGATGACACAAAAATAGGAGGCGTGGCAAACACTGTTGCAGCAGCAAAGGTCATTCAAAATGATCTAGACAAGATTCAGAACTGGGCAGACACATGGCAAATGACATTTAATAGAGAAAAGTGTAAGGTACTGCACGCAGGAAATAAAAATGTGCATTATAAATATCATACGGTAGATAATGAAATTGAAGGAATCTACTGTATGAAAAAGACCTAGGAGTTTTTGTTGACTCAGAAATGTCTTCATCTAGACAATGTGGGGATATATTGTGAAAAGTGTTGAATTTAAATCAAGGGAAGTAATGTTAAAACTGTACAATGCATTAGTAAGATCTCATCTTGAATATTGTACAAAAAGTATATTGCTGCTCTAGAAAGAGTGCAAAGAAGAGCAACCAGAATTATTCTGGGTTTAAAAGGCATGTCATATGCAGACAGGCTAAAAGAATTGAATCTGTTCAGTCTTGAACAAAGAAGACTATGCGGCGACCTAATTCAAGCATTCAAAATTCTAAAAGGTATTGACAGTGTCGACCCAAGCGACTTTTTCGACCTGAAAAAAGAAACAAGGACCAGGGGTCACAAATGGAGATTAGACAAAGGGGCATTCAGAACAGAAAATAGGAGGCACTTTTTTTACACAGGGAATAGTGAGGATCTGGAATCAACTCCCCAGTAATGTTATTGAAGCTGACACCCTGGGATCCTTCAACAAGCTGCTTGATGAGATTCTGAGACCAATACACTACTAACCAAATGAGCAAGATAGGCCAAATGGCCTCCTCATGTAGTAAACTTTCTTATGTTCTTATGCTCAGAAGCAAAAACTGAAATTTACCAATATGGAATTGGAGATTTTGGTACAAGCAGTACTTGTGACACTTGAAGATGTGTTACAAGCTTGCAATATATCACCGGGACAAATGAATAAAATATGGAATGTGCAGTAGCTTCTTAATAAACAAATGTACCACTTCAGAGTTTGTAGTAGGTTTCTTATACATTACGACACAGCATCCAGTTACTGTGCTTCGCATATTAGTTCCACTTCAATACGTTTTACTTACATCCATGGCAGTCAAACAGGTGGATAATTCTTCCATTGTTGTACAGCTGTATGTTCAGCAACAATACAGCTGCATACGAACAGTCTTCAGTTTAACTACGACTTATAAATTCTTAAAGTCTTATGCAGTTACAACTCTCCTATTTCTTATGTTTGTCTGTATTTCTTGCTCTATGTATGACTTTAAAGCATTTCTGTATGGTATGTATGGTTAAAAAACTGTACTTGCTCTAGCTACAAAAACTTTTACAAAAACTGTAGACGGGGAGAGCAGGATGCCATAATTTTTCTTTCCATTTTCTCAAACTTGAATTTAACAATACTGCCTGAACCAGTATTGTTAAATACCAGAATACCATATTAAAAAAAAAAAAAAAAAATTCTGTAGGCATTACTAAACTAACAGTGGAGGATGAGCCCTCATTGTACATGAGACTTTTTCTTTTGTGCGCCTCGGAATATCGTCCCATCTTTTTTTAATCTCCTCCATCGTTCTTTTGCCTACACTCTAAGAAGTAAAGGCTCTTGTTAGAACCTTGCTTTGCCACTGTGGGGAGACCTTTTTAGGTGCTTCTAAGAACCTTTTTTACATGGATTCTATATTCTCTATTTGCAGACTTTCTGTTTTGACATGTAAGCTATGAAACATGTATTGAAAATTGGAGTGCTAAACAATACAATACGATATTATAAACCGTAATTTACAAACTGACTTGATCAGAAGGGTTAAAAAATTAGCTCTTTGCAAAATGTTATTAAATGTTTCTTTGTCCTTGAAAACGACGTCTCCTTCTTGCTGCAGACAAGTGTCCCACATCACCTTGCCTTTTACATAGCCTACTGTCTGACTGTGGCAAATTAACGCCTGCTTTTTAGAGTTCTTAAAATAATCACGCAAAAAACAAAGCCCGCAATTACCGGCAGCTTAAAAAAATTAGACAGAATATTTAATAGACCTCATTTGCAAAATCCCCTCCCAACTTTAACGGTTTTGTTCAGAAACGCCCCAGAATTACATATGCATCAAGGGCTAAAGCGCAGAGAGACATTGCCCCCGCAAATCACATGTTAATTGCATGTTTATACCATTGCGTGTGCTTTATAAATCCCATCCAAGAATACAGAACCTTCAGTGCCCATTTTATGGACGTAAAACATGCGCAATACTTTTATAAATCTGGGCCTTAGTCTTCTCTGTTCATAAAAGGAAGATCTGAGCTACAGTGGCTTGTGAAAGTATTGGCCCCTGTGGCAAAGTGGTTGGTAAGGGGAACAGATGTCGCGGTGATGCGGTGCAGGAGTGATGAACAGACAACAGTGATTCAGTGAATTTATTTCTCTTTATTGCTCTTTTTTTCCAGGTCTGGCGACCGTCAAAAATAATAAATCCCCGGCAATACACAACAATGTGTAAAGCACGGGGATACTGAAAACAAGGGCACAGTCCTGAACAAAAACAACGGTACGGTCACCAGTCCTGGGTGATCGAAAACGTGCAGGTGCTCAGTGCAGTGGTGCTCCGGATAGTGCTCTCCTTTCGACAGCTCCGGAGATGTGCGTTAACTGTCTAGTGCTGAATACAAAAACAGACAGTTACACGGACAGACACAACAGTACAAAACACGAACACAATCCACTCTGAGAGCTCCTCTCTCTCCACTCATTTAACCCAAACGAAGGAGAAGATCAGCGTTACCCTGGCCCCTATATGTAATCCCGCATGATATCGAGATAAACGGTTGCAGCTGCCTTATTACTTGCAGCTGCCTCTCGTTTACCTTTCAAATCAATACGGTCTTACAACAGAGTCGTGCTTCCCTCCAGGCTGACCCACTTCCCTGACCCGGAAACGAACTGTCGTTCTTTAGCGCCCTCACAGGTTGGGAGGAAGATTCATCACCAGAACTCATCTTTCCGTCACAGCCCCCCTTGGCATTTTTCCTATTTTGTTGCCTTACAACCCGGAATTAAAATGGATTTTGGGGGTTTATATCATTTGATTTACACAACATGCCTACCACTTTGAAGATGCAAAATATTTTTTATTGTGAAACAAACAAGAAATAAGACAAAAAAACAGAAAACTTGAGCGTGCATAAGTATTCACCCCCCCAAAGTCAATACTTTGTAGAGCCACCTTTTGCAGCAATTACAGCTGCAAGTCTCTTGGCGTATGTATCTATAAGCTTGGCACATCTAGCCACTGAGATTTTTGCCCATTCTTCAAGGCAAAACTGCTCCAGCTCCTTCAAGTTGGCTGGGTTCTGCTGGTGTACAGCAATCTTTAAGTCATACCACAGATTCTCAATTGGATTGAGGTCTGGGCTTTGACTAGGCCATTCCAGGACATTTAAATGTTTCCCCTTAAACCACTCAAGTGTTGCTTTAGCAGTATGCTTAGGGTCATTGTCCTGCTGGAAGGTGAACCTCCGTCCCAGTCTCAAATCTCTGGAAGACTGAAACAGGTTTCCCTCAAGAATTTCCCCGTATTTAGCGCCATCCATCATTCCTTCAATTCTGACCAGTTTCCCAGTCCCTGCCGATGAAAAACATCCCCACAGCATGATGCTGCCACCACCATGCTTCACTGTGGAGATGGTGTTCTCGGGCTGATGAGAGGTGTTGGGTTTGTGCAAGACATAGCGTTTTCCTTGATGGCCAAAAAGCTCAATTTTAGTCTCATCTGACCAGAGTACCTTCTTCCATATGTTTGGGGAGTCTCCCACATGCCTTTTGGCGAACACCAAATGTGTTTGCTTATTTTTTTCTTTAAGCAATGGCTTTTTTCTGGCCACTCTTCCGTAAAGCCCAGCTCTGTGGAGTGTACGGCTTAAAGTGGTCCTATGGACAGATACACCAATCTCCGCTGTGGAGCTTTGCAGCTCCTTCAGGGTTATCTTTGGTCTCTTTGTTGCCTCTCTGATTAATGCCCTCCTTGCCTGGTCCGTGAGTTTTGGTGGGCGGCCCTCTCTTGCCAGGTTTGTTGTGGTGCCATATTCTTTCCATTTTTTAATAATGGCTTTAATGGTGCTCCGTGGGATGTTCAAAGTTTCGGATATTTTTTTATAACCCAACCCTGATCTGTACTTCTCCACAACTTTGTCCCTGACCTGTTTGGAGAGCTCCTTGGTCTTCATCATGCCGCTTGCTTGGTGGTGCCCCTTGCTTAGTGGTGTTGCAGACTCTGGGGCCTTTCAGACCAGGTGTATATATACTGTGATCATGTAACACTTAGATTGCACACAGGTGGACTTTATTTAACTGTTTATCTGACTTCTGAAGGTAATTGGTTGCACCAGATATTATTTAGAGGCTTACTAGCAAAGGGGGTGAATACATATGCACGCACCACTTTTCCGTTATTTATTTTTTAGAATTTTTTTAAACAAGTTATTTTTTTCATTTCACTTCACCAATTTGGACTATTTTGTGTATGTCCATTACATGAAATCCAAATAAAAATCCATTTTAATTCCAGGTTGTAAGGCAACAAAATAGGAAAAATGCCAAGGGGGGTCAATACTTTCGCAAGCCACTGTACTATTTAAAGTGACTGTTGGCAGGGAGCGATAACAAAAACATTTGGCACCTAAATACAAATCCAGCAATGTTTCTATATTTAGAGTAAGTGGTGTTATTATCCCAAACAAGAGGGATTTCATGGATAAAATGTGCTTCTGATGGGACATTGAGAGGACTGCACGCTAGTGCTTTAGGAAAAAGGGACAAGTTTATTTTGCATGGATAAATTCAGCCTCTGGTACTGAACAAATAACCCTAATAACTGGACCCTCCACATTGGAAATAAATCTGCCAGCAACCATTACCACTCAACAACACAAAAAAGGACCTGGAGCATTATTTAGGGTTCTTAAAATAAAACTTCTGTTAGGCAGCTAAGGATGAAATAGCATTAATGTTCAAATGTAACAATAAATAATGGTAATTGCACAGAAACACATTAAGAAAGACTTGAGAAAAGCTTCTTTGAATTTATTTGGTGTTTTTTAGTATTTCTTAACACAGTCCCTTACATCATTAGTCTGTCATGAAGAATTCTATAAGAACTGACAGATAAAGTGAAAT
This sequence comes from Polyodon spathula, assembly GCF_017654505.1. Taxonomy (NCBI): domain Eukaryota; kingdom Metazoa; phylum Chordata; class Actinopteri; order Acipenseriformes; family Polyodontidae; genus Polyodon; species Polyodon spathula. The sequence goes on from NC_054535.1 coordinate 2,299,738, forward strand.
GATCTGTGCACAAGATAAAGTAAAATGATCTGTGCACAAGATAAAGTGAAATGATCTGTGCACAAGATCAAGTGAAATGATCTGTGCACAAGATCAAGTGAAATGATCTGTGCACAAGATCAAGTGAAACGATCTGTGCACATCCTTGGTTGCAGCAGTTAGTGATAAGTTGTTTAGCTAACGTCTCTGCAAATAGAATAAAACGGCTTATGGTCAGGCCACAAATGAAGGCCTAAAACCACTAAAAGAAATTCAGAAAAATATGCAGAAAACCCATGTCCTGTAGGTTAAGCATTTTTTAAATTTTTTCTGAATCCAAAAAATATAGCTTTTAAAATCCCTGTTAAAGGGAAATTACTGTTGTAATCCATCCTCCTGTATTCTTTCTAATGTATCTCATCCAAAAAATCTCTGATAAAGGAACCTCTGAACAGAATGTCATTGAGAGTATGTGGATCGGCTATGCCAATGCCAGCCGTACCTTTCCTGCATAGCTTCTTCACATTTGAGATACTCATTCTGATACCCCCAGGTGGAGTGAAATGCCATTCTTCTCGATGAGTCATACCCTCATCGCACGCATGCAGCATCTCAAATTGCACACCCAGTATAGAATTTCCAACTATACTCTCATGTCTATCTGTGAGAAACATTTTCAGCAGCACTGACAGAATGCTTGTTTCCATCGCCTACATTATTTACAGGAACACACATTTGATAGTCAAAAAACACACACAAAGCCAATGCTAATAAACATATTTCTTTGTACAGCCAGCAATCCAAAAATAGGCTTCTGACCATAAAATAATACATAAGGATATTATGTAAATACAGTAAGAAATATGTCATATAGCATTTTCTGAATGATGTTACTGTCCCATGGCATGTATGGACAGAATTGTTGCTTTCTGCAAACTAATGATTTCCATTACATGATAGTAGATGTTGAACTTCATGCTGATTTGAACTCGGCTCTCGTCAAGATAAGCACCAACTAAGACGTAGCTTTGCAGTAAACTAATGTGTCCATCTGCATCTCCACCCATTTGCATTGTTTTCCATCTGATGATGTAGATATCCTTCTGTCTGGTGTTGATTGCTGAAGTGTAATGCTGGCTCCAGGGATCAGCTCATTTTGCCTTCCCAGCGCATCAGCACACACAACAACTGCGATGCTGGCTCCGGGGATCAACCCAGTGAGGTCTCCCCAGCACATCAGCATGACAACCGTCTGGTTTGAGCTAAGTAGGGTACATCTCTGGGGTCTTCAAGTGGGCACCTTCCATCCTCTGTGTTTCGTTGACTAGCCCACGACACCTCAAGAGGGCTCAACAGTGATTCTGGCATCCCAGCATCACCCTCCTCCATCCCCCACTCAACACAGCCCAGCTTACTTACCTGTACATCAGCGTTGCTTTCTTTCTATTATGCTTGAGTTCCCCATCCAGAATCTTTCCATCTCAACCACAGCCAGTTGCTGCTCCTTTCTGCTGCTTCAGATAAGTGCTTCACTGTGAGACACAACTCTTGGCCACTGAACCCGACGTCTCCGAGAAACCGGGTTGTACAGTGTGCCACAAATCCTCGACAACCCACCTCCACTGAGTAAACTCGGGCTCTCCATCCTCGCTGTTCCTCTTCAGCAGCTAGTTGAGCATATCGAAGCTTCTTCCTCTCATACACCTCATCCACAGCATCTTGCCATGGCACTGTTAACTCTACCAGATGAACAAAGCGTGCTGACCCAGACCACAAGAAACTAAGCCGTTGACCAACATCTGCCAGCATCTTCCAGTCTCTAACAGCTTCCAGTTGTCCAAAATGAATCTCACTAGTTTTCTTTCACAAGTACAAAATACTTTCAGTAATAATCACTGTACTAGAATTATTAAGCTTCCAGTTGTCAGAAACCCGTGCACACCAATGACCATCAACCAAAAAGCTTTTTTTTTTTAATGTCTAGCTTTGAAATATCAAATATAATAATGTCCATTCCATGTCTTTCACTTTGTCTATGTGTGTTTCATTCAAAGTGGTTAAGTGGAATGGTCCATAATACCAGTACGGTAACTTAGTTTGGAAAGTATGTGGATTTAAATAGAAAAAACTGAGATATATTAATTGATATATTAATGTTTGAGTTAAAAGCAATACAAGGCCATCTTGATTAGTTCCAGAAAGCAATTCCTGCTACATCGATGAAATCGTAAATTAATGAATGTTTATAGTTACTGTTTGAGAGTTTATTAATGTAAGTGAAAACTGTCATAAATATTGAGAATTGACAACTCAATAATATCAACTCCTGAACTGAAAATATACAATTAATTCTTTACTGTTTTAAAATGAGATTACATGTTTGTGTGACATTAAAAGCAACAATATAGACCCTGAGTATTCTGCCTAGACTTCATGCTAAAGGAACGCAGCTTGAAGGCGGTAAGATTCCTCTGTTAAGAGTAATATGGGAGTAATGGAAAATTGTATGTTAAAATCTGTAATGAATGTTAAGTGCTCTTTGCTAAAGGGAGAACAAATATGTGCAGTCTGTCATATTGCTGATGCTAATAAAATAACTTGTAACTGTGTGTAATTTTGCATGGTTTATTAGTTCTGCCAGCTCCGGACATGGCTTGAAAACATCTTTAGACTCACCACTGGGGACCAAGCTGAGTCCACAAAAACATAAGTTATTTAGGTTCCAAATGACCTTCATAAATGCAGGAAATGACTTACTGTTTCTTTAGCCTTGACAAGGTTTGCACACAGGTCGCAGAGGTAAAAGGTGAGTGCCCTTCACATATGGTAGATCCAATTTTATTTATGATCTTTTTCCAGCATGTGTTTCTGTTAAACTATCTGCGATCATGTATTTATTTTGTAGCTGCATTATATATGCTATATATATATATATATTATATATATATATATATAATATATGTATAATACTCACGTAAAACTTTATACAATATAATTTTATCGAAAATACTAAACCTGTTGGTTTGAAAATAAATAACATACATATGAAGCTGTATACCTGTATTGTGTGAAATTTAGCCCAGTAAGTTAACTTAGGAGTTCCAGCATTCACATATCAGACAGTTTATTTATCGACTCCAATATTCATTCTGAAATGTAAAGTCGGAGCACAAACCTAAATATTAAATATATAAATATTTGTGTATCCAGCTGATAGCATCGGGTACAAAGCCTGTGACAGAGAGCAGCTATTCTTCAGTAAATACTAGGTGAATAAAATGTATTCAGGAGTATTGTGTGTAGCACCAGAGTTCAACCAATCTTTATTTTATATAGTGCCTTTCATAGGAGTGAAACATGAGGCTGTGTTGACGTGTGTTGACAAGGGAAGCATGTAGACATTGAAGAGAAGGGGCCCAAGAACAGATCCTTGGGGGACACCACCAGTGACTGGGTTTGCAACACCACTGTGTCCAGCATAGAAAACAGACTGCATGCGTCCAGATAGCTAAGAGGACATCCAGAAGAGCCCAGCATACTTCTGAAGACAGTCAAGAAGACTGTCATGATCTATGTTGTCAAAAGTTACCAAAAGTATACATGACAGGTCTATCTAGCAGAGCATTGTGTGGCCCTAAAGCCCGCCAGGGGTAATTTGACTCCAAATGGTGACGTGTTACTGTACACCAGAGTCCACCGACCTGACATTGAGGCCCTACCCCCACACTTGGCTGAAAACAGAAATGTCACTGTACTCTTGTTAGCAGTACTGTGCGTTTACAAACAGATTTAAAAAAAAAAAAAAAAATATATATATATATATATATATATATATATATATATATATATATATATATATATATATAGTCTTTAAATAATTAAATCCAATTATCTCTGTTATACTCATTGGCATTTAAACCATTATTATCAATATTAAATTTTGACTTTGCATTGCAGGCCTCTACTACCCTGTAAAAGTCTCCACACACCGGATGCAATGTGATTTGTCCTGCGGTAAAATGATACTTTCGCTGCAACGCTACCTTTCACACCAGTGGTGACAGGCGTGCGATGTGATAGGCGACTCTCCTCTGATTGTATCATCAGCTGGAAAAAAAATAATAATCACACCTATGATAATCCTGTTATACAGCTAACAAAAATGCAGAATACATAGTAGCTTTTCAGAATACTCATTTCAGTAAAGGTAAATGAATTATATGTGCCAGCTATATCCAGTTCCCTTGAAATAGACTGCCAGATGTTCTCCCTCATTGCCGTGTCTATAATTTTTATGTCCTTTACCGTACAGCTCCAGGTATTTTGATACTGAAAGAATGATCTTTTCTTCTGACATTGTTTACTGAAGGCGTGCAAGGGAAGCTGTTCCTCATTGGTTACTTCCCTGGCTGCTGTGCGACAAAATCGCAAAAAAATCGCAAAAAAACCAATGCTATTTTTTTTTTAACATCGCTTTATGGTCGCTTCATTGCCATTTCAGTGTCGCACATCACGGCTCATAGCAAAAATACATGTCTTATTTTTTTGTTGTTGTGGTGTGGTGTACGACACATTCGCTTGTCACATCACGTCTGGTGTGTGGAGGCCTTAACACCTATAAGTTGCTTTTGATAAAAGGTGTTTTCAAAATAAATAAATAAATCTGTTTTCTTTATTTAAAAACAAACAATGTAAGACATGTCCCTAAGATGTTTTTTTTTTTTGGTATAAAAAATGAGAAAACAAAATTCCCCAGGATAAATAAAAGGCCCTGAATGAATAAAAGGAAAGCTTAATTCTTGCTTTTCTGCCATACACAAAATCAGAAAATCAAACCCTATCTAATTTAAAGCATTGTTTTGCAGATCACTGCAAAAAGATTAGACAAAGCAAGCAGCATTATATACATCTATCACTGGGACAGTCTGCTGAAGGCTAGGGGGATTTAATAGTTAAGAAAGACAAGTGTAATTGCATAGTTCCTAATCACAAGTGCAACATGTGGTTTGTGTACAGCAAACTTTTTAAATGGCCCCCCCACACACATATTAGAACAATAACCTTATATTTTAAACAGATCTTTTTTTTCCCCCGAAGCGATGTAAACCACTTATTTTTTCCTAGATTTAACCACAAAAAATACATAAGCGTATCACAAATTAAACATTTAAAATCAGTATATCATTTTTTACTTTTTAAACCCAGGTTTCTAACAAATAAATCAATAAATCCAGCTATATATATATATATAATATATATATATATTTTTTTTTACACTTGGCAAATCAACATTTAGCTAACAAATAAATGTTTATTTAAAAAACACATGTAACATTGAAATAATTTTTTTTTTTTTTTTGAACTTGGCGAGTCATAATTTACTTAACAGATACATCTGAAAAAATATCGTTTGGAAATTAAATCTGAAAAAAAAATCTGGATTTTTACAAAAACCTAAAACTTTTTAAATATATATATATATATATATATATATATATATATATATATATATATATATATATATATATATATATTGACAGCTAAATCTGAAGCTAAAGGGCTATGCACACCGGACACGAAAGAATAAAGTATACACAACGACACGAATACAGCATGAGTACAAAAAATGGCAACTGTAGCTAGTCATGAAAAGAAAAGACTGTCTCCTCTTAAAATAAAGAAGCGTCATTTTACAGAAATATGAAACCAGTGTATGGTGCTCCCCATCACTAACAAATTAAGGTATAATAAAGACAGGTAGACATACCAGCAATTTCCAATTCTTCTGCTATTACTTGCCACGTCGCGTCCTTTTTATTGTCTTTATAATCACAGACACTGACATCACAAAAAACATTATATAATAATTGTCTCATTGATGTCTTTTTTTATTTTGTTTTTTTTACTTCTGTGGTAATCTCTGCGTGAGCATGACAGTCTGACAGCCACTACCTTTGACCTTATTTCTGATTGGTCCATTGCAACACTAACAGCGTGTAGTGTGAATATAAATACAACAAAATGTATTTCAAGCCCACGCTCATTGAAGCGTTTGATTTGGCATTGCATGCTGCAGCGCTGCGCTTACACTATGACTTTTAAGAATGTGTTAGCATTTATGCATTTAGCTAAATCCGGACTTTCATGGTTAAATCTAGGAAAAAATATGCGATTTACATTAAATCTGGGAAAAAACACCTGTTAAAACATTAGTGCTTTTTTTTTTTTAAACACCCCCTAATCCTACAGATGTCAGGACTGCCCAGTCTCTGACCATCTTCCGGCACCTCCTCAAGACACATCACTTCAGACAACACCTGAACAAACGCAACTCTTCCCTTCTGGACAATATAGCACTCTGCCTTTAATGCACTTTAACTTGCACTTCTCTGCTCCCTATTTCACTGTATTTAATCCTGCACAAGTATTTTTGTGACAGGCTGGCTTCAATGGTGACTTCAGACCAGAAGAAAACATACAGCACTGCGAGTGATATGGTAAATGCGCTCGTGCCGGTTTATTTGCAGGACAAAAGATTTATACAAAACAGCACACCAAAACAGGACGTGGCACTTGCGGCAAAGTAAATAGGCAAACAAAACGTACTAACAGACAAAACAAGTGGACAAACCCTGAAAACACATAAGTACTGTGCTGGCCTTCCAGCACTTGTAACAATTGTTTTTTTTATTTTAAATTAACTCTACTCTCTCTCTCACCCGTTCTTCACTTCCCAAACACACAACCCTGAGTGAGTGAAAACATGCTGCTTTTATGCAGCTGTACCGACACTCGATTGTTAATCAATCATTCATTTGGAGTCTCGGTACAACTGCACATGAATTAATTTAGTATTGATAATTGAACATTTACAAAAAAAGGCAAATTGAACCTGAATGGTAACTGCATTTTACACATTCTTTGCTGATGGCAGACAGTGGAAGGTTTTGTCCTTGATCAGGTACTTTTCTACAATTTAGCTAACAGTCCTTAAAATAAGCACTTGGATAAATGAATAAATAACAATAACTACATAGAAAATAAAAAAAGCAGGACACTGACAATCATTCAAATAATACATATTATTTAGTAATTTAGTTAAGGCTTACATTTCAAAAATACACAATCTACTAATAAATTATATAAGCAACACAACAAATTCAGCCACACAGTCAGTCAACAACCATAAAAGTTAAATTTTTGTTGAATAATTAATAATGATTTTAAAAATTAATTGATTGCTACGGTAGTATTATCAAGAATGACTGATTCTAATTAATACAAAGTGGTGTATGGCAGTGTTTTTTGTGCGGCCTGATCCGTACTTGCTGGCGATGTCTGAGTCCGGAAATGCTGCTTTGCAAAGTGGACCGATATGATCCGAAACAGCAATTGAAAGATTGTGCTCAACAATAAAAAATTTGCAAAAAGTGCCTCTACCTTGATCACTGCATTATCTTCGGCTGTACTCACCACAAATTCACGCATAGATTTATGATTTCCAATAGATTTTGCAAATTGTTGATTTTTTGTTGTACCTGCATGAACGATGCAATCGTGATGTCCTCCGTGTTCACCAGAAGTCAGTCCGACAATATTCACAGTAGGCATGCGAGTCAGAGATTTCACTTGTTGTGATAAAAGGCCATTCTGTATTCCTGTCTATATTTTTGGCAGGATAGTCTACTTCTTTTAGACGGAGGAGAGTAGGACATTTTTTTATATCTGGCTGGTGATGAAACTTGAATGACTGTAAGACAACTGCGCGGCAGTTTCTCTAGGACCCCCTACACCGGTTGCTAAGCAACCCGGCTCACCGCTTTTAGTAAATTAAGTAAAATGTCAGTGAAATATATTAAGAATAATGTGTATATAAAAATAGACAGGAAAACACACACATGGTAGCCTGTTGAAACAGTGTTTATGTATATTTATAGGCTATACATATTTTTTATATGTAACACGTTTTATTTATATATATACATATATTTTTTCATAGTATCAAACCCTTTGTCGTAGCACCGTATTTTACCCTTCAAAATCGTAGCACTTGGCATCTCTGCTTCTGGCAAACTCTAGTTGAGATTTGCTGCAAGTTTTTTTCAACAATGGCTTTCTTTTTGCCACTCTCCCAGAAAGGTCAGTTTTGTGAAGCACCTGGACTATTGTTGCTGTATGCACAGTGTCTCCCAGCTCAGCCGTGGAAGACTGTAACTCCTTTAGAGTTGCCATAGGCCTCTTGGTGGCCTCCCTGACTAGTGCCCTTCCCACCCGGATACTTTTTTTGAGTTTTGAGTTTTTGAGTACGGCCTGTTCTAGGCAGATTCACAGTTGTGCCATATTCTCCCCATTTCTTAATAATGGACTTTACTGTGCTCCGGGGGATATTCAATGCCTTGGAAATGTTCTAATATCCTACCCCTAATTGGTGCTTTTGAAGAACCTTATTCCGGATTTGCTTTGAATATTCCTTTGTCTTCATGATGTAGTTTTTATTAGGAAATGTACTAACCAACAGTGGGCCTCCCAGAGGCAGGTGTATTTAACCTGAAATCATGTAAAATACCTTAATTGCACACAGGTGGACTCCACTCAACTAATTATGTGACTTCTAAAGACAACTGGTTACACCAGAACTTATTTAGGTGTGTCATAGCAAAGGGGGTGAATACTTATGCAACAATTATTTTCTGTTTTGTATTTGTAATTAATTTATAACAATCTGTAGATTTTATTTTTCATTTTGACATTATGGACTTTTTGTATTGATCAGTGGCAAAAACTCCTAATTAAATCAATTTTGATTCCATGTTGTAACACAATAAAATGTGGAATAGTCCAAGGGGGTGAATACTTTTGACAGCCACTGTACAGCAGCAGGACGCGATTAGTACAGCCAGGCCAAGGGGGACAACCAGATTTTTTGCGTACTGCTAGTGCATGCAAGGCATCAGGAGCCGCGTAGGCTCCACCTGAACAGAAGCTACAATTAGCATCAGACACAAGTACTGTATTTTTAAAAGGCTGGTTGCCAGAAGACATTTAGAGACGGCGGGTGGTTATACAGTTGTTTTAGGCTGTGAACCAGGTTACACTGTGTGAATCTGGGGTTGAAGAAAACTTGGTACTGTTTTATGTATATAATTATTATTATTGTCCCTAGTGTTATTATTAACCCTATATTGCTGCTAATATTGTTCCTCCTTTTACTATTTTCCTATTGCGTAATTAGTGGAGTGTATACTATAGGCGCTGGGGGCAGTATAACTTCAGTAAAGAGTGGCTGGGTTAAGGAGTTTAATTATTATTATTGTTACTATTCTTCATTTTTTATTTTTTTATTTTTATTTTTTACACAGAGGTGCACTTGTATGGTGACCCATCGAGTGATTACATGTTCTATAACAAAGGGTCTGAACTTGACTTTGTGTGTGTGTGCACTGATGTACTGATCTCAGAGACAGTTACATTGGGATCCTTAGGGCCACTGTCCTTGGCGGGGAAAACTACCCCTTACACATATCTAACCAGATTTGATAAATGCTTACAACCTCGAGTTAAGTTTGATACATTTCACCTGCTTTCCACAAAGAATAACACTTTGGATCAAATATAAATCCATAAACAGGAACTGCTAATTAAGCACAACATTCCTGTGAATGTCAAAAGCAGAAATAAGAAGCACAGTTTTAAATTTATTTATTTATTTAATTCATTCTTGCATTTATACAGTGCTGGGGCAATGTTGCCCCGCCCCTGTGTGTATTTCGGTGTTGTATGTAGCGTGTGGTGTGTTAATGTTGGTGTATAGTCATTGGTACATGGGATGTCATATGGAGTATGCGCACAAGTGTTTAAAATGTATATTTGTATTTAGACATGAGGATTGTACAGCTCTTCACGTGCAGGTAAAATGTATAAATAAGCAAGCACGGGGAATTGCACTTTATTAATTCACATGCAGTTGTACCGAGACTCCAATTGAACGATTGATTAGCAATCGAGTCGCAGTACAGCTGCATAAAAGCAGCATGTTTTCGCTCACTCGGGGTTGTGTGTTCGGCGAGTGGAGAACGGGTGTGGAGAGGAGAAAGTAAAAACAGTAACGTAATATAATAACAGCAGCTCACTGTGTTTGTCTGTGTAGTTAGTTTTGTTTGTCTCTCTGCCAGTGCCGTATCCTGTGTTTTGTTTGTATTACAACCTTTTATTTTCTGTCTATTCAATTATTAAATGCTGAGCGAAAAAACAAATCGCTCAGCTTCACCAAACTCCACCTCTCTGTTGTTTATTTTTTGGTTCCTGGTTCTGGTCTGACGTCACCCACTGCAGCCGTCTTTGTGACAAGTGCTTTTTATACAAAAATATCGCAAAGCACTGTACAGTACATAGCCACACTTACAACTGCCACAATCAGACCATTTAAGTAACATATTTAAATAACAGTATACACAGAATACAAAAACAGCAAAGTTACATTAAAGCCCACTAAGAAAAGAAAGCAATTTTATAAAAGTGCGTTTTTAGTCTTGACTTAAACTGTAATGGTCCCAGCTCTCCTGACAAACGAAGGCAGAGCATCCATAATTTCTTGAGCTCTACAAGAAAAAGCCATAGCTCCCGTGTTGCTTTTGTTAACCCTAGGAACAACCAGCTTAACCGCGTCCTATGATTTCAGAGTGCGTTGGAAGATATAGGGTCAGTAACTCCTGCAAATAACTAGGTGCTAATCCATTCAGGGCCTTGTAAATTAACATCTTAAACTCTATTCTATACTGCAGAGGGAGCCAGTGGAAAGAGGCCAAAACGGGGTAATATGGTCACTTTTCTTGTTTTTAGTCAGAATTCTAGCGGTGGTATTCAGAACAAGCTATAAGCAAGACACCACAAGTTTTGAGATGCCAGAAAAAAGTGCATTACAATAATCAATTCTAGATGAAACAAATGCATGCATCATATATGGAAATAATTGGTCTAAGTTTGGCTATATTTCTCAAATGGTAAAAAGATACTTTAGTAACTTCTCTAATATGAGTCTCAAATGAGATATCAGGATCAAAGATGACCCCCAAACTCTTCATTTCTAGTTTAAGTTTTGATGAGAGACTGCAAGGGTCGAGCTCATGTAATCCCACATTTCCTTTTAGTTGGGTCAGTGTGCCCACTAGCTTAACCTCTGTTTATGTGAATTCAACATTAGAAAATTCTGTGACATCCTTTGCTTGATGTCTGTAAGGCAAGTAGCTAATAACACCCAGGCAGAAGAAATTCCTGGTTTTAGGGACAAATATACATAACAATGTTTACACAGATAGTCACAAATAAACTAAATCAGGTTGGCTTGCAATGACCAAAAATATCGCTCAACCTCTCGTCCCCAGTAGTTGTGTGCAGGTGTGTTTTGACCCTTTTCATGCACGAAAATAACCTTTTTATTTGACTAACTAATAGCAACATTTGCATATGGCAAAAATGTGTTAAAAACAAATCCATTAATTTCCATGTATAATATTGCCTAATCATTTATTTCCAAATACATGTCTACTTAAGCAATGTAACAATTTTTAAAATAGCAATTATAAAACAGTGAATTTCAACCAAAATGTACCTAATACTGTAGTGTATATCACAAATATAATTTTCTGCTGATCCACTGTGAAAAAGACAATGAGATAGAACATCTATGTATTCAGGTCTAGTGTTAGAAAGTGGTACATCGTCAGAATGTGATATGCGTACCAAAACTTGACAAGTGTAATGTCAGAAAGAGATATGTTGTCACATTGAAAGTGGTACACGGTCAGACTTTGGTACACGTGCAATCAATTGCAATCTGATGGGTGTTTTCCTATTGTCAAACAGAGGTACATTTACCATTCATTGTATATTATGTTTTTTGCAAACTTACACTGGAAACAGACAATTAATTTCTATAAAAAGAAAAAAAAATTCAAGACGAACAAGACAAAATAAGAAGTCCACTGCAAAGTTGCACAAGTAACAAAATATACAAAACCCAATGTACTGCATATGATACATATTTGCATACTATTTTCTTAACCGTGCAAAAATATAATAAAATTACATAAACAACAATGTAAAAGACTGGAAAACATGAGAAATTTAATTTAAAACAATATAAAAGACCATACCATTTTCTTAAAAAATATGATAAATTACATTAGCAACGTAGTAAAAGACTAGAAAATATGATAAATTCAAGTAAAAAAAGTTGTAAAAGACCGAAAACAGCATAATGTACCAGATTTGAATGGGCACTTCGCTGCTTTCTGGGCGCAGTACCATTCTAAAACCAGTACACGCACAGTACCATTCTAAAACCAGTGCAAGCACAGTACCATTCTAAAACCAGTACAAGCGCAGTACCATTCTAAAAGCAGTGCAAGCGCAGTACCATTCTAAAACCAGTACAATGTGCAGTACCATTCTAAAACCAGTACAATGTGCAGTACCATTCTAAAACCAGTACACGCACAGTACCATTCTAAAACCAGTGCAAGCACAGTACCATTCTAAAACCAGTACAAGCGCAGTACCATTCTAAAACCAGTGCAAGCGCAGTACCATTCTAAAACCAGTACAATGTGCAGTACCATTTTAAAACCAGTACAATGTGCAGTACCATTATAAAACCAGTGCAAGTGCAGTACCATTATAAAACCAGTGCACGCGCAATACCATTCTAAAACCAGTGCAAGCACAGTCCTATTCTAAAACCAGTGCAAGCACAGTCCTATTCTAAAACCAGTGCAAGCACAGCCCTATTTTAAAACCAGTGCAATGTGCAGTACCATTCTAAAACCAGTGCAATGTGCAGCCACACTTTTCTTGGTGTTTAAACGTTATTCTGCAAGAACTGCAATATCGTATACTATTGATAATTTAAATAATGCCATATTCAGCCCGATCAAGCAAAGGATGGACTGTGTGCATGATATTATATTTTTAAACAAAACCGGAATTTAAATATATTACAAAAATTTTAATTTGAAAACAGGATCAAATTGAAAACCGAAAACGAACAACAGAGCCCTACACAAGGGGCCTGTCACACCTAGTTCGTTTGGAGAGGATAATTCGCACTAGAGTTCACTTAACACCTAAGTTTGGTTCGTTTGTGCAGGTGTGAAACGTCAAAAATATTAGTTTTGCATCACCGTACACAACAAAGAGGACTAGGATTTACCTGAAAGGGTGGTCTCAGCTCGATTGAGGGGGAACTGTAATGCGTTTCCTCTTCAAAGTTGGCCAGTGTGAAAGCAATCATGTTAGAGGTCACAATGCAACAGAAACCAAACTGAATGTGGTTGAAGTTTGAAGTATGGGCACCCCTTGTCTTAATTCAAATAATTTACCTGCAATCTTTACCACTGGTCCAAAGGTGTGGCCAGGGAAGATAGTTATGCAGACTTGTCCGCTTCAGGGACCCTTGTCTGAGACAGCCAAAGCTGTCTGCGAGCCACCACGAAGCCCGCTAGGCCTCTGCCCTGGGCTTGCCCTTGGAAGCCTGTAGCTCTGAAGCAAGTGGCTCAGGAAGGGTAACAGAACGCAACACGCCGTCCAGGTAGGCCATCGAGACCTCCCGTGTTAGCAAGGCATGACACCAACGCTTCAGCAGCGTAGGCCTTTTTCAGATGGGCTTCTGTTATCCTACATTGACCAGGCATACAGGATCCTTAGCTACAGCTCCCACTGGGGGGGCTTGCACTATGGTTGCTATGGTGGAGTCCACCATAGGGAACTGTGCAAGCCCTACCTCTTCTGCTCCTTCCATGGAGGCAAGTGCGGCTGCGCTCTTGGACATGCTAGGTGTCGAGGCTGGGTGTTGCCAAGAGCATTCTACTTCCTCCAGAAAGTCCAAGAACACCGGAAAAGACTGGGGGTCGAAGCCTGTGCTGGTCTGAAAACAGACCTGCGCTGCTCAGAACTTGCCTTCCAGGGTACCTGGAGAAAGTTGACGGCCCTCTCCACCAGTGCTTGAACAGAGTTAAAGGGTGCTGGAATCTCAGGCCCCGAGGTGACCTAGGAGCTGGGGACCACTACCTGGTTAAGGTCTCGGTTCTGCATCTCCATCCGTAAGAAGGAATCCTCATCCCAGGAAGCCGCTAGGGACAGCACATCCTGTTCCTCCTCGCTCATCACCAAGTCCTGTTGTTCAACCTGTGCAGCAACCACTGGGGCAGGCATTGGTGGAGCTGGGGCAGGCACAGGGGTTTGGATCTGCTGCCTGCTTAAGTGCTCGAGTATTTGGGCCATTTGGCCCTTTAACTCTGCAATATTCCTCGCCTGGTCTGCGTTTCTAGCAGTTTTTTTGCGTCTCGAGGGAGATCTAGAGCGATTGTGGTGGCACTGTGGATTCTGCGCACAAGGAATACTTTGCATAGGGCTCGGAGAGTGGGAAGGGGAAGCCTGGGATCCCGAAACCGACGACGGCTCTCCTCGGCTGGCTGCACGGTTCTCGGCTGAAAAAATCGACAATCTTTTTTGTAGGGTGCTCTCTTTGGACCAGGCGCAAAAAGAGCTGGACATCCTGTCTGCCAAGGCAGCAGAGGCGTACTTGATGCCCAGGCATCACATACACAGGGTGTGTTTGTCCTGCGTAGACAATTTCCGCCTGCAGGATGTGACGCGCATGGTGGAAATTCGACATTTCGGTAGTACAGTCATGGACCTGAAGGGGGAAAAAAAAGACAGAATACCTTTTTTTTGTTTGTTTTTTTGTTTTTTACACACAAACATAATGCTTTATGGGTGAGTAGTGATGCGCATGGTTTGCTCAACACTAAGGCCAAGGCCAAGGCCAAATGGAGGAAGCTCGCTATTGTGGTTTATTGATTTTTAAACTGCAATGCAGTAGAAAAGAGACATTCGACAGCAAGCTGGAGTGGTTTTTTATTGCTTTATAGTAACAGTAAAATCAATAGTAACACTATGTAACACAATTTTTGTTCCTGGGTAGTAAGTGTTATTTCCTAATTGCTTATGCCTCAAAAGTATAGAAAATGGCTATTATTCCCCACAAACTTTGCTTTTGTGACCAGGACAGTGATATTTCAAAATATCACTATTTCCAATGGGAAAACGGGCAAATGTGTGTCTTTTCGTTCACACAAAGTCAGAAAAAAACAACATATGAATCCAAATTAACATGTATTTATACTAAAGTAATACAAAAATGACTACAAAAGATTTAGAAGTGAGTAGTTTTTCGAAATTTATGATTATACTGTTTACATTTGCAATTAGCTATCTAACTACCTACATAGGGCAGCAGCGTGGAGTAGTGGTTACGGCTCTGGACCCCTAACTGGAGGGTTGAGGGACACTGCTGTTGTACCCTTGAGCAAGGTACTTTACCTAGATTGCTCCATTAAAAACCCAACTGTATAAATGGGTAATTGTAATAAGGTGATATCTTGTAACAATTGCAAGTCACCCTGGACAAGGGCATCTGCTAAGAAATATAATACAGAACATTTCGCCAACTTTACAGTAAACCGGAGCTATATTTGTGTCTTACATATTAGCTATGTCTGGACAAATTTTGTAAAAGAAAACAAACTGACAATCAACAAATGAGCCAGTAATACAAGTACCTACATTTAATTTTATCAATTCAGTTGACTGATGCAGCCAAGATGTACTATATGTTATGCTCAACTCATGCCTCTATTCCTGTTTTGTTTTTGTTCCCATATAACTGACACATTTCTAAAGATCAAAGGGAAGTACTGACATTCACTTTTAGTCACTTTTTAAATTTAAGCTCACTTTGGGAAGTCGAATACACATTTGAGAGCTTTTGTCAGAATCATTTTCTTTATGTGTGGTAGTGACTTGTCGCTTGCTAGCATTACGGAATTGTGCTGCTATGCCTGTTGTGGTAAATCGGACTGTCAAAATGTTTTGGTAGAGTGTGCGTTCTTGGAGAACATGGTGCTATTTCTGACAGTATAGAGCAGTGGTCCTCAAAGTAATTTGGACACAGGCTTAAATTGATCTTACTTGGCTGTTTGTGGGCACACTGACTATTGCATAGGTTCTTATATTAATTGTTTAGTGGTAGTTATTCTTGGCTCACTCTGATAAGGCCAAGTCTCAGGCAGTAATTGTGTGTGCTGCGCTTATTATTTAAATAATTTATATAAAAGATGCAATGGAAATATTTTTAAATAGCATGTGTACACAGATAACCATGAACAACCTAAATAGATAGGGTCTCGCTTTTGTTTCAATTTGGCAAATTTGTCAACACTACTTGTTTTAAAGCTCGCTCATCTCCAATACAATTATTCAGAGAAAGTGTTTTCGTAACTAAATATACTTTGGCGTTTCCCTTCTCTGGTGAAATTAAAAAAACAGGAGAAAGAAAATTAAAGTCTAAATACTTAAATGTATTATTTTTCTCAATAAGTCGGCCAAATTCAGTGTTTATCAGGCATATTAACACCCTGCCTCTGCTCACGAATTATTGGACAGCTGTCAGATCTGTCACTCTCCCATTGGCTACTCAATTGCCTTTAATTTTCTTGAATGGCCTCTGCTTGCTTATGATTGGACAGCTGTGTAAAACGTGGCAGAAATTTGACTCTATTGGTTAAACTTATTATCAGTACCTGCAACTGAAACAGCCACAGTTTATGTCCCACCCAGCTAAGTTATCATTGGGCTTCCACAGAGAAAATGCAGATATTCAATTGGCTAATCGTATCACAACCACCCTCCAGAAATGTGTTCAGGACCCACAATTTAAGAACAGCTGTTGCGGGCACTATGGCCTGGCTTTGCCGGCACCATTGTACAGTACACATATTAGTAATTACGTCATTACGTTCAGGTCATTAAGTCAGAAACGGCCCGTCCGTGAAAATTTGGGGCCCAGCCAGGAATTAAATCCTGCAGCCGCTACTGCTGCAGAGGGTTACAGTGCTGCCAATAATCGCTAGCTATGCAGGCTGTGGAAGAAGATTTTTTTTTTTAAACGAAACGCAGTTGCCTAGCGTTAGCTCCGCATTTTCAGCTAACGAGTTTCTGATTATGTGGAAGTGGCAATACTTCCAATCAATTAACTGCAAGGGAACTCACAAAAACTCGAAGGGGCTTTAAAGAGACAATCACAACTGGAAAAAGGTTAGAGTAATACTCACCCACCTTACCTACCTGTCTGTGATAAGCAAAAGAGACTGACAGCTCCGCGCATTGACTGTTTATTACCCACAGCAGTCTGCAGAGGGGCCTATCAGCAGCTTTGATATAAATGCTCAGCGCATACCTGACAGCAGGCATATCCCAAAAGTAGCATTGCTGGTCATCTTCGAATTAAAGTGGAACCCTTTGACTCCTCATGGAGTCAATAAAATGATACTATTAGAAATACAGTGCAGTTCTGTGCTGTCGCGATAACGGGACAACGATGAACTAGCAATCAAAAACGAATGAATGCCGCCCGACCCGTCAAGACTGAGCGCGAGCAATCACGTCACATAGCAACCGCCGTCAACTGCATTCCGAATGCGGGTTAGATTAGAAAAGAATGGCGTTTGAAAAACGTGTTTTATTTGTTTGTGATTATTTTATGTGTCGGGGTGGTGGGGGAGGGGGAGGGTTAGGCTTAGGGTTAGGGTTAGGGAATGACAAATCAGGAGTTTACAAAAGGCAAAACTATATCAGAAAAAAAAAGTGTAAATCTGTATACCATTGAGGTTTTAATGCTGGGTTGTTGAAATGGTATTTGGAGTAGGAAGTCAGTAATTTACTAGATAGTTTGATAACTTTGTTACTGTACAGTTATCATATTGCAAACCAAATGATACACGCCTCTACTAGAGTCCTGCGCTCCCCTCTGCTCTCCACGGATATGTTTTGGACACTAACTTTTAACCAATAGGAACAGACTATTCCGCTCAGCCAGACTGCAGCAACATGGAAGCGGAGACTCGACTGAAAAACTTTGATTAACTTCAACTTCTTTACACAGTTAAAACAACAAACCGAACGCAGAGCAAACGAGAGCCACACAATTCATTCCCTGATAGATGTGTTTTTGGAATACATGAAAATGCTTGGTATGTACGTTCCAGATAGATTTTCTTTGAAGTCCTCTCAGGTCCAAGACGGAATCGGTCTTTACACCGCCAGAAGGGTAAAAAAGGTTGGTTTATTTAAAAAAAAATGCAATGCATATTCACTGCAACAAACAAACAAACACAATAATATTTCTAACTATTGTGTATAATGAGCTAACACCGGAATAAAAAAGCTGTATTTCAAAACAGCTGCTTTGCTTTACTTTGCACTGACTGTCTGGGGAGTCCTCAGTTTGAAGTGCCACGTATCAGCTGCGGGGCTCTCTTTAAATCGCAGACACTGATTACATTTCCCCAGCCCCTCAAAGGGTTTAACTATAGTTTAGCGCTGTAGTAATGTATTATACAAATCTAATTATTAGAGAATATTCGGGTTCTGGTTAATCTCTCATTGTAATTAAACACACTTCAAAGTCATATTGATTGTAAAACCTTTTTTTAGACCAGGTCTTTGCTGAACAAGAAAAATGTAGTTGGATCGCGTAGGTTAACATTTGGTTGCTTGACACTATATAATTGTTATAACAAGTAGACATAGCGAGGCACAAGTTTTGTGTTTATGAAATCAACCCCTCTCTCTCTCTCTCTCTCTCTCTCTCTCTCTCTCTCTCTCTCTCTCTCTCTCTCTCTCTCTCTCTCTCTCTATATATATATATATATATATATATATATATATATAATATAATCATATATGTATAATAAAGTTGTATATAGACAGATTAGTAGTTATGCTGATAGAGGACTGATGCTGGGGATTCAGTTGACAGGAGCTTGCACATCTGCACACATTACTGATGTTTCCAGAGGAACAGGCTTTAATGTTTCAAATTCAACTTAAGGCAGACTGATGAAGCTTGATGTTTTGTTTTTTAGTCAAAGTTAGAAAGGTAACTTCATTAAATTCTGAAGGGATGGTAATATCACCGGGATCTCCCTAGCGGCTTTGAACCCCAAAATATTGTGTGTGACACTTCTGATGGTCCAATCTTGAAGCACCAAAGTAATTAGTCAGTGTAATAAGCTAATTTATTTAATTTCCTTCTTTGTAGGGGGAGAAGTTTGGTCCCTTTGCAGGTGAGAAGAGAATGCCCCAGGAGTTAGATGACAACATGGATCCTAGATTAATGTGGGAGGTAGGTTCCTTGATTTTCCTATTTCAATACCGCAGTGCCACAAGCAGGGCATTTCTGTCCCAAGAGGACCACATTCTCCAGCGCTGTTCATGATACTGTATAAAAAACTCATGCGATGAAGAGGGTTCCAGAATAAGGTTGTCTGCATGCAACAGGAGAGCTGTGTTACTCCTGCTCCATGTATGTACAGTATGAATCATGCAAACAAGCCCTTTTAGATTACATTTAATCTAAGTTTCCTACTTGTGTGCAGTAGCGTATACAAATTATACTAGTATTGTTTTAAAGCTTGTTTCAAGATATATAAAGACATCATTGTTCTGGGACTTTTTAAAAGCGTCTCAGATTCCCAAAGTACTTTTCCTTTGTACAATTTTTTTTTTCTAAGATATAAAACCATCTCTGAAGTTACAGCACTATGGAATCTACTCCTATATATTGTGCAGAAGAAAACTCAGCCCTACAAAGCTCTTTGTATTGGACAGTGTCCATTTAATTAACTGTATGTGCTTGATATTGATAACGGGTCAAACCTCCAACACTAGGGCAAAACGTGCCTGCCCCTAATTTTGATGAAAACATTTACAGGACCTTTGCCCTGTAATTTTGGTGACATGGAGAAGGAAACATTACAGTAGCAACAAATGTATCCAGACAGAGGTGAGGCAGATTTCAAAGCAAGTAAGGGGTATTTTTACTAGTAACATTTTAGTTTTAAAACAAAGCACAAGTTTGTTTTTTAAGCTAAAGGAGACCGAACGACTGAGTGAGCTGTGTGAATGCATTTTGTTTACAGTAAATGAAAACAAGGACTACGTTAACCCAGGTTTTCCTGGACGTTTAAATCTGTGTTTTTGCTACAGTTACAGTTTCAATGGTAACTTAAATTTAGCCTTTTTCCATTTATAGTACAGTTTTAAAGACTAGAACCATAACAATATGAGTATTGCAAGTACCAGATGATGGCCAAACTAAGCAGCTGCCTAGGGCAGCAAATTTAGGGTGGCGTCAAAAAAACAAAAAATGAAAGAAAAGAATCTGCATCATGTGCAAGCGACTGTTTTCCACAATCCGATAAATCCTAAAAAAACTGTCAGTTTCCTAATTTGCATTTCATTAAAAGTCGGAAAAGTGATTCATCATACACTTGTAGTTTAAAGAAGGACCTTTTTTCATTCGATGTTTAACACCACGTCTCGGCTGTTTTTAACACAGACAGAACATGGACGGGGCTGTGGTATTAGTAGAAAATGCCAATGCAAATGCATTTGCAATTGTAGCCCTCGCAGCATATGACCTAGAAAACAAGGCTGCTATGCAATATTCTTTCTTTTCTAAACATGCCCAATGATGAGGTGAAAAGAAGATTCAGACTAGATACAGCTGTAATTTGCCTGACCTGTGTGATGAACTGAGGGGAGATTTTGAGAAATGCACTGGGGTTCTGCGCCACGGCATCGTTCCAGAGACCTGGAGGGGATCAGTAAGGAACACTGGATTGCTCCAGAGACCCGGAGGGGATCAGTAAGGAGGACTGGATCGCTCCAGAGACCCGGAGGGGATCAGTAAGGAGGACTGGATCGTTCCAGAGACCCGGAGGGGGTCAGTAAGGAGCACTGGATCGCTCCAGAGACCCGGAGGGGGTCAGTAAGGAGCACTGGATCGCTCCAGAGACCCGGAGGGGGTCAGTAAGGAGCACTGGATCGCTCCAGAGACCCGGAGGGGATCAGTAAGGAGGACTGGATTGTTCCAGAGACCCGGAGGGGATCATTAAGGAGCACTGGCATAGCCAGAACATTTTTGCCACTGCGTCAAAAATACAAATAATTTATATATTTTATTTAGCATGTAATCAAAGAAACTACAAAATGATATCGCAAAGTCCACCGGAAGCCATACTAATAGTACAGTATTTCATGTTAGATTTCGAAATGTCACATTTTTACATTTTTGTCCGTATGTGGAATACTACAAGGCGGTATACAATTCAGTATGTTAACGTAACATTATTCAGCAGGTTTCATTTGACTTTATGAAGCAAAATGTGTTAATTCTATAGGGGGGTGCAAAACTTTTGGCCATAGCTGTATGTCAATGCCTGAGGTTTAAAAGTTAATAAAACGTAACCAAAATGCATGTTGCCATATTAGCTTATTAAATGGCAAATATTAAAATAGGTTTTCATATCTTGCATGAATATAGATTCATATTCATTAACCAAGGTGCATTCTTTCATTTTATTCCTGAAAACTTCGAGATTGGTTTATTTAAACCATTGGTTAAATAAAGCTTAGCAGTTGTATTTATTAGAGCGTGGCAATGTGTGAATAATGTTAAAAAAAAATGAAAACACTATTTGCCAACTATTCATACCTTAAAGCTACAAAAACAAAATTTCACAAGTTGGATTGGGCAAAACGCCCATGTTAAAAACATCGATAATACATACGATTTCCAAAGGAATTAAATGTATTTTTAAACTACTGCCACCACCACCTAGGTACAATTATTTCCTTAGGTTTGCTAACCTTGACAATAAATAAAAATCAAATATATTCATGAAGCTTGCCTTTCTTGTAAGGATACATAGTACATGGTTCGTGATCATTACACTAATTGTGTAGCATTACAAAATAAAGTAAATGCATAATACATAACTATGGGTGTCTGTGACTGTAGTCAAATGTGTAATTCACAGGTAAAATACTTTAGTATTATGCATATCGTAGTTATAAACACACAAGTTTCATATGAGTAAATGCTACTTATTTAGAAATAGCAACTATTTGCACATAAAATAGTAGCAGTAATAACATCTACCGCGACTCGATTCAGAGAAACATTTATACAAACAATGATGCTGAGGCTACAGTCAAACAGCGAGTCCTTAATATTTACAATTCAGTGACAATCACTATTATAATATAACTTTAATGTGTTGATGTCCCTTGCAGTTGATTCATTCTTCAAAGTTTCTTCACAGTTTTTTGAGTTCCATCCACAGTTTGTGGATCGACTGGGCTCCCTTTTTCTTCCGATTGTTCTGTTGCGTGGGCGGTCCGTGGGGAACGTCTATTTTAATTTATGCCTGAAAATCCGACAGAAAGCATGTTGCGACTGACACTTTGATGAACAGAGCCCAAAGTCTGCGCTGCCCTGCAGCCCTTTCTGCTAAGTTTGTATTTTCAAAACGTACGGTACATTGGGAGTGTGTTTTTTGATCATATTATCATGATGTAAATAGCTCTGTTTAGATAAATGTTTGTTTCCCAATGCATTAGATCATTTGACAGCACAGAATAATGATAAATTGTGATCCATAATGTGTCCTACATAAGTTAAAAAGCTATATCTTTTCTGTCTGCTTAGCTTATTCTAACATTAGTATCTGCCCCACAACCTATCGTTTTAAAATGGCTGGATATTTCCCTATGGTGTTGTGTTCTTCTCTAGCATAGTTAAGTATGAAACAGCTAATTTGCAATATCAAAGGAACGTTAATGCTTTTGCCAAAACATTAATTTTCATCCAGTACATTGAGTTTCATATTACAGTCTAAAATTATGATGTTATTGAAGTTATGAAACTGTCATTTCAAAATCCCATATACACTGGGAAACTCAATTTAAAATCTGTATATGGTCCGTACAAAATGAATTAATTCTATAGAGTGATGCAAAACTTTTGGCCATCGCTTAGCTGTAAATGATTTTTGAGAAATAAAGAAGATGATGATTTGTACTGTTCCCAATGTCTTGGTTCTTTGTACTCGAAAGGTAAGTTGATGGAAACCCGCTGAAGTAACAGGAAGATATTGCGCTTGGTCTCAAAATGTAGATATTAAAACTCAGTGTTTTACTTGTGATGTTTCAGATTCGTGGGAGTAAAGGAGAAGTGCTTTACATTCTGGATGCCAGTAATCCACGACATGCAAGCTGGCTTCGCTTCGTCCATCAGGCGCCCTCACAAGAGCAAAAGAACCTGGCTGCTATTCAGGTACAGCTGTCTGCTTTCACATGCTGGCCCTTCTTATCATAGAAAGGGTGTGTGTGTTTGCATGTTTTTTTTTGTCTGTTTTTCTGTCTGGGAAGTTCTTCCAGGGCCCTATTCTCATTTAGTTTACGCAGTGGAAGAAGGGCTTTCTCAACCAGTGTGTAAACCAAGTGAGAATATGGACCTTAAAGTAAACTGCTGAATGTACTGTATACACATTGGATAAATCTAGCGCATATGACGTGGAATCAGTTAAGCACTGCTCTGAAAAGACTATAGCTTTTATAAGGACACAACCATGGGAGTATAACTAACCCTCATCTTTTGAAGAGCAGCGACTTGTGGAATTCGGGGAGACAAAAAGAAAAACTCAAATAATTTCTAAACACATTCAATGAGTTGTACTGGAACTTTCAATTTCAGAAACAAAGTAACACCTGTCCAACACATTCCTTGAACTAATATGCCAAAGAGTGAAGCAGGTGTCGGGAGACACAAGATTCTGTCTGAAGACTTGCTGCCGTCCATTTTTTCAAAGATTGCCACTATCTTTGAGAGGATATTGGTGACAAGCAGATGATATTACAAATATAGTGGCTCTGGAAGCATACCAAATAGTTAATTCAGACTTAAAGGAATTCTAATCATGTATACCGTGCCTATAGAAAGTCTATATCACCTTGATCTTTTTCACATTTTGTTGTGTCAGTGCCTCGGAGTTTCATGCATTTAAGTGAGGATTTTTTTCCATTTTTACGCACCATACTCCACACTGTTAAGGGGAAAAAAAGTTTTTATTGAGAAAAAATTATATATTAAAAAGCAAAACTGAAAGATCATAATTGAATAAGTCTCCACACCCCTGAGTTAATACTTGGTGGAAGCACCTTTGGCAGCAATTACAGCTGTGAGTCTATTGGGATAGATCTCTACCAACTTTGCACACCTAGATTTGGCAATATTTGACCATTCTTTTTTACAAAACTGTTCAAGCTCTGTCAAGTTCCTTGGGGAGTGTTGATAGACAGCAATCTTCAAGTCATGCCACAAATTTTTAATTGAATTTAGGTCGGGGCTCTGACTGGGCCACTCAAGGACATTTACCTTTTTGTTCCTTAGCCACTCCAGTGTAACTTTGGCTGTGTGCTTTGGGTCGTTGTCATGCTGAAAGGTGAACTTCCGTCCCAGTTTCAGCTTTCTTGCAGAGGGCAGCAGGTTTTCCTCAAGGACTGTTTTTTTGCATACTTCAAATGAGATTCAAGGTGGGCTTTCTTGGGTAATGGCTTCCTTTTTGCCACCCTACCACACAGGGCAGATTTGTGGAGTGCTTGGGATATTGTTGTCACATGCACACTTTGGCCAGTCTTGGCCATAAAAGCCTGTAGCTCTTGCAGAGTTGCCATTGGCCTCTTGATAGCCTCTCTGATCAGTCTTTCTTGCTCAGTCATCCAGTTTGGAGGGTCGGCCTGATCTAGGCAGGGTCTTGATGGTACCATACACCTTCCACTTCTTAATAATCGTCTTGACCGTGCTCCAAGGGATATTCAAGGCCTTTTGATGTTTTTTTATACCCATCCCCTGATCTGTGCCTTATAACAACTACTTCCCGGAGTTCTTTTGAAAGCGCCTTGGTGCTCATGGTTTGAAATGCACTACCCAGCAGAGGGAACCTACAGGAACTGCTGAATTTATCTTGAAATCATCTGAATCAATATAATTTAACACAGGTGGAGGCCACTTAGCTTGGCGTGTGATTTTGAAGATGATTGGTTACACCTGAGCTAATTTAGGATTGCTATTACAAGGGGGGTGGACAATTATCCAACCAAGCTATTTCAATTTTTATTTTTAATACATTTTCTACAAATTTCTAGAATATTTTTTTCACTTGGAAGTTGTGGGGTAGGATGTGTAGATTTAAACAAAACAAAACAAAACAAAAAAAATATATTTTAATGAACTTTAATTCCATGCTATAAGGCAACAAAAGGTGAACATTTTGAAAGGGGATGTAGACTTTCTATAGGCACTGTGTGTGTGTATATGTATATAAATGTGTGTGTGTGTGTGTGTGTGTGTGTGTGTGTGTATATATATATATATATATATATATATATATATATATATATATATATATATATATAATACATGATTCTCTCAGATGTTTTAAATTCAGCTCTGTAGCTAAGTTGCTGCACTCTGGTACTTTTGCTTTAGGTCACATGGCTGCCTATATATTAAAGTGAGATTGAACTATAGTACATAAAGTGATTAGATACCATGATATATCTGAAAAAGCAAAATAAAACAAAAGAACTCTGGCTGTCAAGAAGAGGATCAGTAATGATATTGCAAGTGCTAATAACAAGTAAATAACACCAGGTTCCATTCTGAGCTCATCCAAACCCATCTAACCTACCCCCCAGAGAATCTGACGCAGTTTTGGTCTGTACTAGATAATAAAACAAAGAGCCAGTTTAGTGCATCAGGGAAGGTATTTACTGTGAGGTGGAAAACATTTTAAAGGCCACGCTTTGGAGATGTTAAAGTGGAAGATTAAGGATGAAGAACAAGCCAGCACTCTAATGCACCAAGCTATCTACGTCTACGTCTACGTCTATGTCTACAAAACATTTTGGAAAGAGGCAAGTGGATTCATTAATTTGCACAGTGCAGCAGCCGTACATGTGAAGGCCTCAAGTTCTCATGGTATCTTAATAGCTATTATTCTTTTAAAGGAGTAGGGTTAACTTGTGATGTAAGCAGAACACCAGATAGAGCACATTTAGGGTATGGAGGGCGTGTTGAGGAAAGCATTAACTTTGATGTGGTGGGTGTGTTGAGGAGAGCATTAACTTTGATATGGAGGGCGTGTTGAGGATTGCATTAACTTTGATATGGAGGGCGTGTTGAGGACTGCATTAACTTTGATATGGAGGGCGTGTTGAGGATTGCATTAACTTTGATATGGAAAGTATGTTGAGGAGAGCATTAACTTTGATATGATGGGTGTATTGAGGAGAGCATTAACTTTGATATGCAGGATGTGTTGAGGATAGCATTAACTGTTCTGAATGATGTATTCATTTTACAGGGGAGATTCATTTATTCACTTTCAAGGTCAAATATAAAGTTAACCCTTTGCGGGCCTATGTCAATTTTCCCTTTTCCAGTCCGATGTCGGATCCTGTCCGACATCATCAAAAAGATGGAAAGCACAGGTCTCTAGTCGTTTTTTCTCCGGAAAAAAGACGAGAAAACCTTTCAATGGCCGAGTGAGACCGATAGGAGCCAAATGAACCTGAAAAAAAGGGCATATCTGATAGCCCCATGCACCACATAGATAACACTATATAAACAAAGAAGAGAGCTGCTTCTGCATCCAGCGCTCAAAGAATATCACTGACATTTGCAGAGCTTTTTGAGATGTTATAGTAATAAAATAATGACTTCTATCGAATTATTAAGGAAGTTGGTGAGAAAACAAGTGATTAGGAGAGGATTTATCAGTATGCACATCTATAAAGAGGTATGTGTGAAAAATACAACAATCAAGGGGTGGGGCTTGGCTGGAGATGCATTATTGAGATGCATTATATGCACTTTTGAGATTCTGTGCCTTTTAAACCTGTTTTACTCTGGGGGAAAAAAAATATTTTAAACAGTGCATGTGAAAATAAATTGGACCTGATGCACCTGACAAGCTCTGAATAAATGGACTGCAAAGGGTTAAAGGAGTCTTTTAACTTGCAGTCATTTTCTTGCCCATTTATAACCTTTTAATATTCCAACCATTGGCATCTAAGTAGACTTTTTTTTGCTTTTAATTATGAATTTAACTACAATAGTATGAGTGATAGGTTGTTCTTGCATCTCTGTGTAAAGGGTTGTTGGGTCCCAATTTATGTGCAAGGGATTCAGTCATTCTAGACACACATCTTATTTGGCCATTACACGTTGCTACAATTAATAAAAGCAGTGGTGTTTAAAAAAAAAAAAAAAAAAAAAAAAAAAAAAACTGGGTGCCATGGAAGGGGTCCAAAGTCCTGGTTTTTAGAACTACTAACTGACTAAAAGCAGGTGCTGCCAATCAGATCCATGTCAGCTGCAGTTACCTTAAGCATGGCATGGATCTGAAGTGAATGCATACAGACTTCGGTGTGTCTTATTACAGGTTGAAAACCTTGTATAATAACTCTAATCTGGTCATATCACACATCACAACAGCTTGCTTTCTGGCACATGTCCCTTTGAGTAACAAGTTGGACACACAAATCCTTCTGAGGACAGGTCATTTACTTGTTGCATTCTTGTGATGCTGTGATTTATGCAATGTATTTATCCTGAGGGCAAACTCAGAGCTTGCATTTTATAGGACTGTGACAGAAATACAATGAGTTCTGGTTGTAAATCTCCCTCTCGACCTGTGAGGGTGCTAAATAGCGAAAGGAAAAGTATCTGGACGGGCTGGCCTGACAGTTCGTTTCTGAGGTCAGGAAGTCGGTCAGCCTGGATGGAAGTGAGATGTTTCAGGAACATATTGACCCGGAAGGTAAACGAGGTAGCAGCTGCAAGCTTTAGACGCATCTGTAATTGTTTACCAAGGGTAGGGCTGTCAATGTCCACAGTGCCAGCTCCTACCGCAACACCCGTTATGTCGTCACCGAAGGCTCAGGCGATGAAGATGTTGACGGAGGACGACCCGTAGGCGTACTTGGTGGCATGCGAACAGCTGGCCACCACTGCGGCTTGGCCGAGGGAGTTCTGGGCGAGCCAGCCTAGGACCCTGCCTGACTGGGGAAACTCAGACAGCCTACCAGGCTATGAGTGACCTCAACGCTGCCAACTACAACCTGGTGACCACATGGTGCACTGGCTGACCCCTTAAAATAAGACTGTGGCACAGATGGGGGAGGCAATAGTGGTGGCGCAGTTCTGCCATGTCAACGCCGATACCGAGGCGTGGATATGGTGCCACAACCCTGACACCCTGGAGGAGGCCGTGCAGCTGGCGGAAAACTTCGAGGACTCCCTAGCTTCTGCCCGGGTTGAGATAATGTCAGCCCCTGCCCTTCGGAACAGCCGACCCTTACCTCTTTCTCCTCCAACACCACCCCCACCATCCGTCCCGGGACCCAGACCTCCGAGACCGCCGACCCCAGTGGGCCCCCTTTTCTCCCTCCCATGGAGACCAAGGTTGGCCCCCAGCTGGGGTAGAGGTGCTGTTTTATGCCACCAACCAGGACATATGGCCAGGTCATGCCCCCTGCCATGGCTTGTGACCTGGCCACTTGTAATTGGGCACCTGAAATAGGTAAGCATGGGGACAGTGGTTGGGAGGGGCCTTGTATGATCGATGTGGTTTTAGATAATGTGAAAACCTGCGCATTAGTGGACACGGGTTATGAGCAAACCTTAATTCGGACATCTCTCCTGGGGGTGTGTCATGGCGGCCACGAAGTCAGGTGGTCATCTCCTGTGTTTATGCAGACACGGCGGCATACCCCACCCTAAAAGTATACTTATCGGTGGGACTGATAAAACGTCACCTGGTAGTAGGGGTGGCGGAAAGGTTGCCACACCCAGTTATTCTGGGCCGAGACAAAATGGCCAGAATTCAGAGAATTGATGCAAATAATGGTAGTCTCAGCCACACATGTAAACATGGCAGGAAGAAAGAAAAGGGAACGAATTGGTGATGTTTCCTTTTCACCCTGAAATGTTTTCCCCTATTTTCCGTCCTAGAAAAATTAATAAGGAGAGATGGACTGCGAAATGGGAGGGAGCATCTTTGAGACAAGGCTGGGGTCTGGTGGGAAAGTGCTTGAATGGTAACAAACGCCAGTCAAAGGGAGTCCGAGAGGGCAAGGTTACTGGGCCAACCAGGGCAGATGCTACTCCGGCCCCTCTCAATGTACCAGACATGTAGTACTCAAGCGCGGACATAGTGTGGGGTCAACACAATGACCCGCCACTAGTGCACGCTTGGGAGCAGGTCTGGTCTATTGAAGATAAGGACGTTGATGGCGCTGGGGTGCTAGTATATCCACATTTCAGTATCAAGGGGCGATTACTGTATAGAGTAAATCTAGCCACGGGCACAGGACAGCCTATAACACAATTATTTGTTCCTCCGTCTTGTCGGACTGAGCTGAGAAGACGAGGGAGCGGATATTGGCCCGATTCTATTCGTTAGGTCTTCATACTGATATGTAGCCACATGCCCAGACTGCCAGCGAGTAGTGCCGGGTCGAGTGCGCCCCGACGATTATTTCCACCCCCTTTGAACGCATTGCAATGGACATAGTGGGCCCTTTGCTACCTTCTGACTCTGGGTATACGCATATATTAGTAGTGGTAGATTATGCAACGCGATATCCAGAGGCAGTTTTATTGAGATCCACTAGCACCGCTGCAATAGCCAACAAATTCGTACAGCTTATGGCCTGAGTAGGGATCCCCAAAGAGATTTTGACTGGTCATGGAACCACTTTTTTGTCTAACAAGCTACAGCAGGTGTATAAAATATTAAAAATACGTCCCATCAGGACGTCTGTTTATCATCCACATATGGACGGTTTGGTGGAACGCTTTAATCAGACCTTGAAGTCGATGCAGAGACTTCCCTACCTCCTTTTCGCAGTGAGAGAGGTGCCGCAGAGTTCGACAGGGTTCTCCCCCTTCAAGCTCCTGTACGGTCGACGGCCTCGCGGCATCCTCGATCTGTTGAGAGAGGGGTGAGAGGAGCACAAAGGCTCGTCCAAAAATATAGTGAAGCATGTACTCCTACCAAGAGATCGTCTAGATTAGGTCAGTCGTTTGGGCCAGGACAACCTGGGATCGGCTCAGCACCGACAACAACAGCATTACAACAAAAATGCACTAATTCGAGCCTTTTGACCAGGAGACAAGGTAATGCCGCTACTTCCCTCATCAGAATCGAAATTGTGTGCTAAATGGCAGAGGCCATATGAAGTGATTCGGGCTGTAGGGAAAGTGAATTATGAAATTAGACAGCCCGATCGCCGTAATGAACGTGAAATTTATCATGTAAATTTATTAAAGCCCTGGCAGGCAAGGGAGGTCTTGTTCATAGCCCAAGGCAATATAGAGGATGATTTAGGCCCCTGTCCAAAGACTCCTAGCACAAAAATCATTTCTATGGGGGCACAATTGGTTCCAGGTCAGCAATGGGAGCTGTGTAAGCTTACTGAGGAGTTCAGCGATGTTTTTTCTGACTTGCCTGGCAGGACTAATTTGGTTGAATATGACATTATGTCTCCACCAGGTGTCATTGTGCGAGAGAGACCACACCGGATATCAGAAATTCGAAGTGGAATTCACAAAGAGGTTATTGAGGTGATTGAGCCTTCCAGGAGCGAGTGGTGCAGTCCTATTGTCATAGTGGCCAAGAAGGACGGCACCAACCGCTTCTGTGTAGATTACAGAAAGGTAAACGCTATTGCCAAATTCGATGCATACCCCATGCCTTGGGTCGACGAACTTCTAGATAGACTGGGAAAAGCTGGGTTTATCTCCACTCTGGACCTGACAAAGGGATACTGGCAGATCCCCTCTAGAGAGAACACCAGAAGGGCTGTTTCACTTTAAAACCATGCAGTTTAGGCTACATGGTGCGCCCGCTGCCTTTCAGAGACTGATGGACCAGGCTTTACACCCACATCATGAATATGCAGCAGCGTATATTGATGATGTGGTTATTTACAACTCCACCTGGCGAGAGCATTTGGCTAGGTTTGCAGCCATCCTTTAGTCTCTAAGGGCAGCCCGGCTGACAACTAACTTGAGGAAATGTGTTTTTGCCAAAAAAGAAACTCACTATTTGGGATTTTTAATGGGGAATGGAAGGGTGAGACCCGTAGTCACCAAAATCCAGGCTTTGGTTGATGCAGCGATCCCCAAAACCAAGACTCAGGTGAGGTTACTACTGGGATTAGCCGGCTATTACTGCCACTTTAACCCATTAGTTGACCTCACCAAAAGGAGTGCTCCAAATTTATTAAGTGGTCAGCTGAGTGTCAAGGGGCGTTTGATCGATTAAGCATAGACTTTGCCAGGCCCCCACTCTTATCATACCAGATTTCACCAAGAGAGTCATCCTCCACACAGACGCATCGGATGTAGGTTTGGGTGCTGTCTTGTCCCAAAAGGTAGCTGGAGTAGAACACCCGATACTGTACATCAGCAAAAAGATGCTACCTTGGGAACGCAACTACTCTGTAGTCGAAAAGGAGTGTTTTGCCATTAAATGGACTACTCTTTACTAAAGTGCCTGCTGGGGCACTAGTTTGATCTTGTCACAGACCACGCCCCACTCAGGTGGTTAAGCACGATGAAGGACAGCAATGCTGAGCAACGGTGGTATCTGGCATTGCATTCATGTACCATATGGTACACCGTTTGGGAAAGGACCACCAAAATGCTGATTATTTTTCCCAGGAGGGGGGAGTAAAGGGAAAGGTAGATTCAGCCGAGTATACCTTCCGCTCCACTCTGAGCAGTGGGATATGTGACAGAAGTGCAAATAGTTTTGGTTGTAAATCTCCCTCTCGACCTGTGATGGTGCTAAATAGCGAAAGGAAAAGTATCTGGACGGGATGGCCTGACAGTTCGTTTCTGAGGTCGGGAAGTCGGTCAGCCTGGATGGAAGCGAGACTCTGTTGTAGAAACTTATTGACCCGGAAGGTAAACGAGGTAGCAGCTGCAAGCTATAGACTTAGCTGGAATCGTTTATCAAGGGATCATACGGGGTAGTGTAAAAGGGGCCAGAGAAACGCTAATCTTTTCCTTCGCTTGGGTTTGCACTTTAACCTGGAAGGACCGAGAGAGCTGCAGTAGTGACTGCCAGAGAAATAAAAAAAGAACGTAAAAGAATGTTCGTGAGTGTTGTGTTTGTTTGTATTGTCTGTTAGTAACTGTCTATGTTTACTGAACCACCACTGTTTATCACCCACCACGAGCATGACCACACGCACCCAGGACTGGTGACCATGTGCCGTATTATTGTGGGGCAGATACATCTATGATTATTGTTTGGGACTGTAACCCTGTTGTTTTCTCTGTGCAAGACACATCGTTGTGTATTGCCGGGATTTATTATTTGGTCGCCAGACCCGGATTACAATTAAAACCACTTTCCTACCGGATTACAATTGTCTGTGATTTCCTTTGCACTGCATCACCTCTACACCTGTTCACAATCAGTGGCCAAATTGCCACAAAGACTTAAAAAACAACACAGCCATCAGATCCTTTTTTTTTTTTTATAACTTAGTGGTTTTTATACATGTTAAATATTTTGGTTAGATACTATTATACTGACAATTTTGTTAACAATTCAACATTATGAGAATTGATAAGATTTATTGGGGATCATTTTATGCTTATTTTTATCATACAATTAGCTGCTACTTGACCGGTTGACAGTAGAAGTTAGTCTTGTGACAAAATTAAAAACCATTATCTAGAAGTTTGAAGACAGACATAAATGTGTAGTATAATGAACGGCGGCAGGAAGTTTAGTTAACATGCTGGATGTTAATCAGTTCCACCTTGAGATTTATAATGCTGTTTTCAAGTCTTTAGTACAGAAACATGGAATGCAGCTATTCATGGAAGCAGGCACTTCACTAGCTTTCTATTAGCCTGCAGGTGTAATTGTCGAGAGACGGCATATTGAACTGAAGTAATCTTGACACTTGCAGCATTTTGGTTGGTTTGCTTCACAAATATTTTTAAAAACAACCAATCTATACCAAAATGTGGGGAAATAACAAGAAAAACCCATGAGGCATAACAACTAAAATCTGGCCCAGCGACTCACTCCTCTGGCCAAGAATGCACTGAAAAATATACAATAACCTAAAGTAATCTCAAAGGTCCTATGAAAACAAATTGTTTCATGTGTTGATGACAGGATGGAGAAAATATATTCTACCTGGCTGTGGATGACATTGAAACGGACACAGAGCTTTTGATTGGTTACTTGGACAGTGACATGGAAGAAGTGGAGGAGGAGGAAGAAGATGATGAAGAACTCATCAAAGTGGTTGAAGAAAAAAGCAGAGAAGCACCACAGATAGGTGAGATTGGTCTGAGTGGAGAGTGAACGCTTTGGATCTCTCTCTCTCTTTGTATAACTGAATGGAGTTTGAATGCTTTGGATCGCTCCCTGTCTTTGTATAACTGAATGGAGTGTGAATGCTTTGGATCTCTGCCTCTCTGTATATAACTGAATGGAGTGTGAATGCTTTGGATCTCTGCCTCTCTGTATATAACTGAATGGAGTGTGAATGCTTTGGATCTCTCCCTGTCTTTGTATAACTGAATGGAGTGTGAACACTTTGGATATCTCCCTGTCTTTGTATAACTGAATGGAGTGTGAATGCTTTGGATATCTCCCTCTCTTTGTATAACTGAATGGAGTATGAATGCTTTGTATCTCTCCCTCTTTGTATATCACTGAATGGAGTGTGAATGCTTTGGATCTCTCCCTGTCTTTGTATAACTGAATGGAGTATGAATGCTTTGTATCTCTCCGTCTCTGTATATCGCTGAATGGAGTGTGAATGCTTTGGATCTCTCCCTGTCTTTGTATAACTGAATGGAGAGTGAACGCTTTGGATCTCTCCCTGTCTTTGTATAACTGAATGGAGTGTGAATGCTTTGGATCTCTCCCTGTCTTTGTATAACTGAATGGAGTGTGAATGCTTTGGATCTCTCCCTCTCTTTGTATAATTGAATGGAGAGTGAACGCTTTGGATCTCTCCCTCTCTGTATATCACTGAATGGAGTGTGAATGCTTTGGATCTCTCCCTCTCTGTATATCACTGAATGGAGTGTGAATGCTTTGGATCTCTCCCTGTCTTTGTATAACTGAATGGAGTGTGAATGCTTTGGATCTCTCCCTGTCTTTGTATAACTGAATGGAGAGTGAACGCTTTGGATCTCTCCCTGTCTTTGTGTAACTGAATGGAGTGTGAATGCTTTGGATCTCTGCCTGTCTTACTTTGTATAAAAACCATGTGGCACCAAATGAAGTTGTTTAATATGGGTTTCTGTTAGTGTATAATTTAAGTTTTTAGAGATGAGTTTCTGTTAGTGTTTAATAATAATTTTCCCTCTGAATGTGAACATAAATGAAGCAACATCCCCCTAAAAAATAGCACACCTTTAAAATATTCTGTTTGCATTCCGTGGTTTTAACAGCTTTTAGTTTTGTAGTGTAAAGTATTTATCTTGGTTCCGACACATAGGGACAGATTTGCTAAGCTTTTGCTCCAGTGAAGGTAAAGTTCAAAAAGGGTACTAAACAACTAAGGAGACCTAAAATTTGCTTTCTGCTGTATGCTATTTATTTCTGGTTTTGTCACTTTACAAATTTAAAAAATAAAATGTGGTGCATTCAGTATCCTGGAGCAAAAGCTTAGTACACCAGTAAATCTGTAAATGCAACCTTTGCATGCTTGTTGATAGTCCTGTAATAGTCTTTCACTGTTGTTGCAGTTTATGTTCAGGTAAGGAGCTGTGTGTTTCATTATTGCCATTTTGAATTCACAGACCTGGTAAGTGGAAAGGAGGACCACCCCTGCCCACACTGCGAGAGCAGTTTCTCTAGCCAAGAGATACTTGCTGCACACTTACAGACACTTCACCAAAAACCCAGTGAAGACAAAGAATTCAAGTGCAGGAATTGTGGGAAGAGGTTTCCTGTCAAACAGGCTTTACAAAGACAGTAAGTGTTCAATTATTTTTTATAAAATGAAATACACTTTATATTTTTTAACCACATTATGGAAACCAAAGTACCTTAATAGCCCGCTAGATCTGGATATAAACTCAGCATAATGTGGGGCCAGATGAAATTCTGTTATCTCGGGTAGCTGATACTGTATGGTATGTCTGAGAAATGGAAAAGTCTTTTTTCTCTTGTAATGGCACTTCACCCATGTAATTCTGTAGAACTGCATATAACATCAGGGAGTGTGGTAGGTCAGGTTGACTGTAGATATTCAACATTTCAGAGGTGAAGTTAAAAAAACTTTAATATAAACAGAATGGCTTTTATGATAAGAGCACAAGCAAGACATTTTTAATTGCATTTCTACTTTAAAAAAATAAACTTCACCAACTATTTCTAAAATAAAAGCAGGTGTTTTGCTATAAAAGCGTGAACACATTTATTTTGGTGGCCTCAGAGTGTGGCCACACTGCACATTTTCCCTAAAAATACTAAGTATATCATACAAAAAATAAAAAAAATACAGACATACAGTCAGCACTCGCATGTCCGACTAAAATTTTGACTTCAGTGACGGTTAAACGCGTGTGACTCATACGATTATTTCTTTTTGGCCCGTTCCAGCCATTTCAGGGAACACAAAAAAGATACAATAGCAAAAATACACATCTGAAAGGCCGGTGTTTTAAAATAAATAGGCTTCCATGTACATGTAGTGTATTGATTTTGTGGGTACAGTATTATACTACACTACAGTACTACATTTTCAACAGTAGCATTTTAATTCAGAACGATATGATTCTGAAAATATCATTTGTCAATACTAAAGAGATGATACGTTAACTGTAATACGGTACATACTTTTAAATCCAGTACGTACCGTATTACAAATTGCCGAATATAGTGCTCGATAAGGCCCTAAAGTCACAGTTCTATTTCAAATGAAAATGCACAAAAACAACAAAAGATCACAGATAAAAAATTAAAAAAATACATCATAGCATCTAAAACTGTTTAATGATTAACTGTTACATTACCCTAGCATGTTTCGTTTGCTTTGTTTTGGCTGTGTTTCGGCAGGTGAAACTAGAGGAAGCTCTGTGTAACTGCACAATATGAGAAAGACTGATTTGGCATTAGAGAGAGAATTAAAAAAAATAAAAAATAACAGGCTGTGATGGATATTCAGATAAGCTGTAACATTGAAGAGATGGACTTTGTATCAGAAAACTGGTGACGGAGTTGCGTGTGATGATGGGTAAGTGCATTAATTTGTTTTATATACACACACACAGCTCTGGAAAAAATTAAGAGACCACTGCAAATTGTTCTTAAATCAGCATCTCTACATGTATGGCAGCCATTCCATTCCAGTGTCTGTTGAATTCCAACACAGGAACACCTCATCCTACAGAATGAGGCACTGATTAGGGGATCACCTGAACCAAATCTTATTTAACGAGGAAAAGTATAAAAACCACTCCTGTGGTCATCACTATCCTCTTGCAATAGGACCAGCTGGATGGCAAAACAGTGCTAGTAGTACCTCTAAAGTAATTGGAATAAAAAAATAACTATTGACCATGCCCAAAGAGTTGAAAAGGAAAGTTTTGAGTGAGGAAAAGAAGGGTTCAATTCTGGCTTTACTGGCAGAGGGATACAGTGAGCGTTGGGTTGCTTCACAGGGGCGGGCACTTTGTTACATATACCCCCTCCTGTGCAAAGCACACATGGCCTCAATGGCCACCTCCCCCCGTAAAAGCCCAAAAGTCCCGCCCAAAGTCCTTGGCCAGGACCAAGAGGCTTCCAGGGGCCCACAGGTCGTAATGCTGTCAGCAGGGTAGCATTCTCCTGCCAGGGTAGTCCTAGCAGCGGAAAGGCTGCTTGGGGTGTGGTCTCCTGACCTTCCCCCTCCTTCGGCGCCGGCAGCTCCCCTTGGTGGGGCTTCAACCACCGTTCTTCCTGCAGGGAAGAAACTGCAGAGGGAGCAGGTCTCCGGACCTCCCCCACGATCTCCGGCAGAGAAACTGCTGCTGGGGTTTGCGGCGTCCCCCTCTCTGGCAGACAGCTCCGGTCCCCCTCCTCCCCTTCCGGCAGCGAAACTGGATCCTTAAAATTTCAAAGACATTCACCCTCTGCTGGTGGACAGGACCCCAGCAGGCACGGCGGTTCATAAGAACAAGGTCAAGCAGCACACATTGGGGACAACAAAGCTACAGACCGGCAGAGGGCGAAAACAACTCTCCACTGACCGGGATGACCGCCAACTCATTCGAATGTCACTCAGCAACTGTAGGATGACATCAAGTGACCTACAAAAAGAATGGCAAACGGCAGCTGGGGTGAAGTGCACGGCGAGGACGGTTCGAAACAGGCTCCTAGGGGCAGGGCTGAAGTCGTGCAAAGCTAGAAAAAAGCCCTTCATCAATGAGAAGCAAAGAAGAGCCAGGCTGAGGTTTGCAAAAGACCATAAGGATTGGACCGTAGAGGACTGGAGTAAGGTCATCTTCTCTGATGAGTCCAATTTTCAGCTTTGCCCAACACCTGGTCGTCTAATGGTTAGACGGAGACCTGGAGAGGCCTACAAGCCACAGTGTCTCCTGCTGCACCCACTGTGAAATGTGGTGGAGGATCGGTGATGATCTGGGGGTGCTTCAGCAAGGCTGGAATCGGGCAGATTTGTCTTTGTGAAGGACGCATGAATCAAGCCAAGTACAAGGTTGTCCTGGAAGAAAACTTGCTTCCTTCTGCTCTGACAATGTTCCCCAACTCTGAGGATTGGTTTTTCCAGCAGGACAATGCTCCATGCCACACAGCCAGGTCAATCAAGGTGTGGATGGAGGACCACCAGATCAAGACCCTGTCATGGCCAGCCCAATCTCCAGACCTGAACCCCATTGAAAACCTCTGGAATGTGATCAAGAGGAAGATGGATGGTCACAAGCCATCAAACAAAGCCAAGCTGCTTGAATTTTTGCTCCAGGAGTGGTATAAAGACACCCAACATCAATGTGAAAGACTGGTGGAGAGCATGCCAAGACGCATGAAAGCTGTGATTGAAAATCAGGGTTATTCCCCCATCAATGTTGTTAAAACATTAGTATTGTGTTGTTTAAAAATGAATCTGAACTTATTTTCTTTGCATTATTCGTCTGACAACACTGCATCTTTTTTGTTATTTTGATCAGTGGTCATTTTCTGCAAATAAATGCTCTAAATGACAATATTTTTATTTGGAATTTGGGAGAAATGTTTTCAGTAGTTTATAGAATAAAACAAAAATGTTCATTTTATCCAAACACATACCTATAAATAGTAAAACCAGAGAAACCGATAATTTTGCAGTGGTCTCTTAATTTTTTACAGAGCATGTATATATGTGTGTGTGTGTGTGTGTGTGTGTGTGTGTGTGTGTGTGTGTATGTGTATATATATATATATATATATATATATATATATATATATATATATATATATATATATATATATATATATATAATGGGGATTGATTTTACTCTTAATACAAGGGTGGTAAAACGCGACTGACATGTATCTGGGTAACGGATATCCGAGTGCTGACTGTATTCACTTGTACAGTGTTTCATTTATTTCTGTAATAAAAGTATTTCTCATTTTAAAACACAGCAGCGCCTCTCAGCTCTGTACTGGATCTTAATTCCTAGCCCTTCTAATAATAAACTAGACACAATTGAGGAGTTTTGCTAGATTTTGTTTTATTGATTTTCATTTTGTATTGCTCTGAAAACAGGCCAAACTTAATAGGTTCATCAATCATGTAAATTGATATAAGTTAATGCAATACCCAAGTTAACATACATTACTAACATACTGAACTTAAATAAACACAAAACTACTTTCACTTTCCTGTTCCAGTCACATGCAGCTAAATCTAACAAAAGTATAACAATTTGCAATGCGGTTATATTAATTTTAATATTACAAGTAAATAGGTTGTGAAGGCCTTACTTTGACCCACTGAATTAACTATAAAGCAGAGGGTGTCACACAGTAGTTAATGTTATACATTTTTAAATCCCTGGCTGTCGTTTCTTTGCAATAAACAAAGTGGCAAAAGACACATTTTCATAAGTAACAGAATACTGAGGATTGCTTTTGCCTTTTTTAAAGCTGCACATGCATGTGAAAACTGTCAAATTTAACTTAAATAAACTCTTAAAAAAGGGGGAAAAGGGGGCATTTTTTTAAACAAACAAAAAAAAATACATCACTTGCCATTTTAGAAATGGTCGTGCAGATTCTGGCAAGGTGGTAAATCGGTGCAGGTCAAAACGTGATTCATATTTTTAATATTTGTCATGTGATTTATGGCAGATACAGACTTGGATTTTTGCCTTTGAATTCATGTGCAGCAGTGTTTATTCGAATAGTCAGATAGTTTCTCCTTACTAAATAAAATATGATTGTTACTCCCTAATACCGTTTTCACGTTGTACTAGTAATCAACATTCAATGATGATACTGACGTTAATGCTGGCCAGTAGCAGAAGCAGAAGCAGGATGAGGAATTAGAATGCAGCAGCATGCAGTGTGCTGAATGAAAGCTGGATAGCGGCGCAGATTAAGATGCATGTTGATTGAGAGAGGAGTTGCTGGTTGGCTACGGGGGGGGCAGCTGTGGCCGCACAAAATCCTGCTGGTGGCCGCATTTGAGAAATGTTGGTTTAGAGCGTACTACTGCTACAAGCAAATGCATGGCATGTCTATTGTGTGATAAGGGGTGTGGGGGAGCTTGTGCCTCTAAGTCTATCTTTGTGGAATGCAAACAAGCAAACTGTTAACAAGCTGGTATGATTTCTAAACAACAGAAGTACAGTGCACAGATGGCTGACCTGTGAATGACTATAGTATGATTTTAATAGTGTGAAATTGAACATGATTATGGAACACTTGTAATGAGCCAAGTCATTGTGAAATTGATTAAGGCCCTGGACAACGTATATATAGGGACTATTATACTAGATTGCTCACTATCTCTTTTGAACAGACTGTGATCTTTTGTGCCACTTATAGCACATTTACATGGTGGTGTAAGATGTTGACATAAAAGTGATGTTGGTAGACGTTGGTTGAAGGTCGTAATGCTAGTCTACAAACCTAGGTATCTAGAGGAACTGAATGTTATATGCAGTGTGCGCGTATGTGTGTCTGTCTATAGGGTTCACATAACTGGTACACATGCGAACCAATAAAAACAAATGCAGACTTCCATATGTTTTTTTAAGACACAAAGGTGCATTGTCAGTACCTTTTTAACAGGAAAACAGTTTTCATAAAGGCAGTGAGTGCTCACGGTTGCAAGGTGACCCATACTGTACCTGCCTAACCTCTAGATTTCTCCCAGAGACTCAGGGTTTTGTGGTCAGTCTCAGGGTCTCTGGGCTCTGTCAGCAGTCTCCAAGTGCCTGAGCTGATCATAATTAAATACCAGTCCCCATATTTCACTTAAGACTGGAGGGTTCAGATTTAACAACAGTCCCTCCCTGCTAGCACTGTCATTGGCTGCTTTGTTTTTATAAAAAAATGGAGAGTGACAAGCGGAACAGCACCAGTTCATTACATCAATCGTTTGCTTTTAATGGGCCCTTGAAACAACCAGTGATAGTGGGGATCTCTGTTAAGCCGTCCATTGAGAGAAGAGGGATGCAGTTATGAGGAGTGGCATAAAGGAAGTTCACTGACGCTTCTCTTCCCAACTGAGCTCAGATGAGAGGTGTCAATGTTTGAAAGCTGTTACATTTAAATGTGAGTTTAAAAAAATACATTTACTTAACTATTTTACTTAAAATAATATATTGTTCCCCCTTAGTTATATTCTTATATCAATACGGTTGGGCCGTCAAGCTACCATGTTTGTGGCAGGGCGGAGGAAAAGCCCTGCAGATATAAAAGGGGGCAGGGCAAAGTCCTGCTGTTTAAATATGTTGTTTGTTTATTTTAGAACAGGTCACCCTCACCCCTGTGTGTATTGTGTATATTGTGTATTTGTGTTATTATCATTTATGTGTTTTTATATAGGACTAGCGAGGTGCCATCCTTCGTTTATTTGTTATTGTTTTGTGTGTTTTTAAATAACTCTTGAGGACGCGTAACTGATCAGCTTTGGAGTAGTTAACAGTCCTTAATAAACCCGTGCAAAATGTGACCGGGGGATAATATAATTATTAGATAGTTGATCCCTCGGTCACAACTATAAAACCCTGCAGTTTTCCCGGCTCCGGGAGGGTGTTGAAGAGGAGAAAGAGAAACTAAAAGTAAAACTGAAAACAACTGCTACAAGTGCTGGAAGCCCCAGCACCATGTTTATTTCATTGAGTTTTTGGTGTTCGTGATTTGTTTTTGTGAAACCTTTTTATTTCGCTCTGTGAGCAGTGTTTTTTGTGTTTTAAATTTTTTATTTATTTTTGTTTAAAAATAAAAATAGCGCCGCAGTGCGCTTTGCACCCAAATGCTACCTGTCTATTGTAGTTCCTGTTTCTGGGTAGACGTCACCACTCAACCATTCCTGTCATAGTGTTCAACAACACTAAAGTGACAAAGTGTTTTGGTTTTTACTTTTGAATCCCCAGGGTGGGATATGCAGTGCCTATAGAAAGTCTACACCCCCTTTCAATATTGTCACCTTTTGTTGCCTTATAGCCTAGAATTAAAATGCATTACATTTTTTTTTTTTAATTTATCTACTTGCCCTACCCCACAACTTCCAAGTGTAGTTAAGTTAAGTGGCCTCCACCTGTGTTACATTGTAGTGATTCACATGATTTCAGGATAAATTAAACAGTTCCTGTAGGTTTTCCTCTGCTGGGTAGTGCATTTCAAAGCAAAGACTCAACCGTGAGCACCAAGGCGCTTTCAAAAGAACTCCGGAACAAAGTTGTTGAAAAGCACAGATCAGGGGAATGGTATAAAAAAATATTAAAGGCCATGAATATCCCTTGGAGCACGGTCAAGACAATTATTAAGAAGTGGAAGGTGTAAATCACACACCAAGTTAAGTGGCATCTACCTGTGTTAAATTGTAGTGATTCACATGATTTGAGGATAAATTCAGCAGTTCCTGTAGGTTTTCCTCTGCTGGGTAGTGCATTTCAAACCATGAGCACCAAGGCGCTTTTAAAAGAACTCCGGGACGTAGTTGTTATAAAGCACAGATCAGGGGATGGGTATAAAAAACATCAAAGGCCTTGAATATCCCTTGGAGCACGGTCAAGACGATTATTAAGAAGTGGAAGGTGTATGGCACCACCAAGACCCTGCCTAGATCAGGCCGTCCCTCCAAACTGGATGACCGAGCACGAAGGAGACTGATCAGAGAGCCTACCAAGAGGCCAATGGCAACTTTGCAAGAGCTACAGGCTTTTATGGCCAAGACAAGTCAGAGTGTGCATGTGACAACAATATACCAAGCACTCCACAAATCTGGCCTGTATGGTAGGGTGGCAAGAAGAAATCCATTACTAAAGAAAGCCCACCTTGAATCCCATTTGAAGTATGGAAAAAAACACTCAGGAGATTCTGTAGCCATGTGGAAAAAAAAATTATTGTGGTCTGATGAAATTAAAATGTAACTTTTTGGCCTAAATGCAAAGTGTTATGTTTGGCGCAAACCCAAAACAGCGCATCACCCAAAGAACACCATCCCTACTGTGAACCATTTTCGGCAGGGACTGGGGCACTTGTCAGAATAGAAGTGAAAATGAGTGGAGCAAAGTACAGAGAAGTCCTTGAGGACAACCTGCTGCCCTTTGCAAGAAAGCTGAAACTGGGATGGAAGTTCACGTTTCAGCATGACAACGACCCAAAGCACTAAATCCAATCAAAATCTTGAAGACTTGAACATTGCTGTCCATCAACGCACCCTCAGGAACTTGACAGAGCTTGAACAGTTTTGTAAAGAAGAATGGTCAAGTATTGCCAAATCTCGGTATGTAAAGTTGGTAGAGATCTATCCCAACAGACTCACAGCTGTAATTGCTGCCAAAGGTGCTTCCACCAAGTATTAACTCAGGGGGGTGGAGACCTATCCAATTATGATCTTTCAGTTTTGTATTTTTAATATGTAATTTTTTTCTCAATAAAAACTTTTCTCCCCTTAACAGTGTGGAGTATGGTGTGTAGATAAGTGTAAAAAAATCCTCATTTAAGCATGAAACTGTGAGGCACTGACACAACAAAATGTGAAAAAAGTTCAAGGGGGTGTAGACTTTCTATAGGCACTGTATGGTGGTAGGCTGTTGAAATAAATAGAGAATGTGTGATGATTTGTTACACATTGTAATAACCAGCAAATCCGGACTCCAAATTAATTCATAAACTATTGTTGTGGCCTCTGACACTGCCATCCCAATTGTTTGAACTGTTGGAGGAGGGGGTGGAGTTAGACAGTGACTTGGATGATGCCGTCTAATTTTGGCAAGTACCAAATCATAAATTATTTTTAAACCTAATGAGGAAAGTTACGTGAACCCATGTGTGTGTGTCTATATATTGTAAACGATCCTTTCACTTTTCACGTTCGTTGCCCCTTTCAAAGTAGACCCAGGACACAGAAATGGAATTGATTTAAGTGCTGACACGCACTTTTAATAAACACCAATCAAATAAATTAAACAAAACAAACACCTAGCTCCTTCTTGGAGCACTAACTATACAGTCTGGAACCTAACTCAACCAGGACAGCTAAGCTGTTTACCTGTAACCCAAACACAACTCACAAGGTTTAACACAGCACTTTACCTTGACTGCTTGGAAGCAGACCACACCTTCTGCCTCCCTACGCACAGCAGCCTGGAACAGACTGGCTGCCTCTCTTAAATACCCTGCACCTGGCTCTAATTTACAACTACCATCAGGTGCAGGGGATTAACTAAACAATTAAACAATTAACACCCCTTAGCCCATTCACCCAAATGTGCATTCTCACAAGGTTTTTAGCAGGGAAGGATTTTAACCCCCTCCCTGCTACCTTACACATCCTCCCCCTCAAGTGTGAAACACTGATCGGCCATACCAAGGCCACCCCCTCCCCTAAAACACAACCACCCACACTCAAGTCCCGAAATGTCCATTTCCGCCCTCTTCCACGGGCGGAACCATGAACCGGCGACAAGGGACCCCACCGGGATGACAGGGCCGACCGAAGTGACGACCGGGGAACAGGAGGATGCAGCAGTGGACAGAGATCTTCCACTGGGGACCGGTGCAGCGATGTCCGATCACCCAGGGGGAGCGAAGCAGCGAACAGGGGGAGCAACAGCGACGTCTGGCAGCAGCCCAGCGACGTCTGGGTGCTCGGGAAGAGCGGAGCAGGGAACCAGGGGAA
Source organism: Polyodon spathula (assembly GCF_017654505.1). Taxonomy (NCBI): domain Eukaryota; kingdom Metazoa; phylum Chordata; class Actinopteri; order Acipenseriformes; family Polyodontidae; genus Polyodon; species Polyodon spathula. The sequence goes on from NC_054535.1 coordinate 2,344,072, forward strand.
AAGCTGTGGCCAATGTTGCAGACTCCTGGGCTCCAGGTCCAGCGCAGGAAGGTCTAGGAAGACCGGCAGGGTGTCCAGGAGCAAGGGGCAAGGGACCGCAACTGGCAGTGCCGGACTGGTTCGCTGGGGTGATGGAGGTGGGCACCTCACCTCCTCCTCTTTGTTCACCGCTTCTCCCTCTCTGGGCTCTGGGAGCGGCGGCTCCTCCTCTCTCTGGGCTCTGGGAGCGGCTCTGGGAGCGGCGGCTCCTCCTTTCACTTTTCACGTTCGTTGCCCCTTTCAAAGTAGACCCAGGACACAGAAATGGAATTGATTTAAGTGCTGACGCACACTTTTAATAAACACCAATCAAATAAATTAAAACAAACAAACACCTAGCTCCTTCTTGGAGCACTAACTATACAGTCTGGAACCTAACTCACCCAGGACAGCTAAGCTGTTTACCTGTAACCCAAACACAACTCACAAGGTTTAACACAGCACTTTACCTTGACTGCTTGGAAGCAGACCACACCTTCTGCCTCCCTACACACAGCAGCCTGGAACAGACTGGCTGCCTCTCTTAAATACCCTGCACCTGGCTCTAATTTACAACTACCACCAGGTGCAGGGGATTACTAAACAATAAAACAATTACACAATTAAACCCCATAACACCCAAATGTGCATTCTCACAAGGTTTTTAGCAGGGAAGGATTTTAACCCCCTCCCTGGTACCTTACAATATATATATATATATATATATATATATATATATATATGATCTATATATATATATATAATATATATATATTATAAAGATTTGTTAAAAGCAGTATTTTCTGTGTTTTTACAGTGTTCTGCAGTGCAAAGAAAATGCCAGCCCAGTAGACACTTCTTCAAGATTGTTCCAGTGCTCCCTCTGCAGCACCTCCTTCAGCTCCGAGTCCAGGTTTATCTGAGAAGCTTTTGTGGGCTGCCTTTTTTTTTCATGACTGCTTACAAGCCTAGCTTCCTGCAGCCTAACTAACACAAGCATCTGAACTCATCTCAGTTTGAGTAGACATAAGGGTTAATCTCTTCTCTTTGGTTGTCTTTTATAGTTTCGAACAGCACAAGGAAGCCTGCAAAGGCGATGCCAGGCTTATTTGTAAAGCTGTTAGCTGTGGAAAGAGATTCAAGAGCAAGGACGCTCTGAAGAAACACAAAGAGAACGGCCATATAGGTAAGAAAATAAAAAACGGTTACTTGTCTGTGTTCAATGAAGTCATGAGCAGACATGACATGCTTGCAAATGGTCTTGTTTTACATGTTTGTTACATTTTATTGAGTGCAAGAAAGATTTCAGATGAATCGATACATACCCCAGGATGAAAAAAAGAGTTTTAAATGACATTATTTAACTTTTAGAAAATTCCAAATGGTTGTGCAGCAGTTTAATTTGAACATACAGTAGCACTTCATGACCCTGAGAGTGTCCTTGTTCTACAGAGCTATTCATTCAATTGTACGTGACACAGGGACATGCTTCAAACCTCCACTCTTGTGGTGATCAAAACAGTATACCCACCACTCCTCCTGGAAAATGTGATTGAAGGCTACCATAGAACTGTGAAAAGGTGTATGTAGGAAGCAAACCAGTTATTTTTTAGAAAGCTTTCTTTATTGTTGCATCTTTACTGTAAGTTGTGAAACAGCTGTTTTGGTATTAGTTAATGCTTAATATTTCTCATTATCCTAATGTACAGCAAAACACATTCAAAATTAAACTAGTATTCCCTTCATAAACTGTATACTTTACACCCTTCATATTTACTTTCATATTTTTGCTTCAGAGAGCCTTTAAACATTCTTATATCTCATAAAAGATTGAATTTCACTTTATTATATTATATGCAGTGTGTATTTCCACAGCTAGTAGCATAGTACCTTAACGGAATTACATTTTACATGCAAGTAGCTATGTGATGATAAAATGGAACTTGCAGCTCACCCAAGTAATTGAAGGAAGTATTAAAACATAACAAAGAGCATTCCATTCCAGCAAGTCCTAATGGTGTGGGTTATTCTCCCCCAGATGTTTGGCTCAGATGGTGTGCCATGTGCAGACCCTGCCTAGTGGCCCCTCCGAGACTTCCTTATTCTTATCACTATCAATTGTAAAGCCTGTTACTTTAACACTACAGATCAGAGTAGCTTTTATGCAAGTAATCCCATTAGGCCAACTCATGTTCCAGTTGTAGGTTACAGTCGGTAGTTTGGGTTATTGCATACAGGAGAAAATTCCTAGATACTGCTGCATGAGAGTCCTGAAGTAAAATTATACTTCAAAATTATTATAAAAGTCAAAGATTATATTGAGTGGTAATTTTTAATGTATAAGTAAATGTTTGAAGTCCTTACAGGAACATAGAAATAACATTTTCATAAAACTTTAAAAGAGGGTATTTATTATGTTTTTTAAAAAACAAGATCCTGTATCAGAGAGCCAGTTAATCTGCAAAGGAGGAAGACAGTACAGGTGTGCAAGCATTTAACCAAAGCATAAGAACCTCATTATGCCAGATTGCTATAACTCTGTTCCATGCCCAGAATGATAACGTATCTAAATTGCTTCATTCCGAGACACTTATAACTAGTTTTCTTTATTATTTAAGAATTAAAAAGTCCTTGGAAATTGATAATTGATCCCACTGGTTTTGTAAGTGTATTGATGATTTATTTTTTACATCAAGACTGTTTGTAAAGGTAGCCCTTTAGAGATATTGCATTTCCTTTACAGTGAGTTACTAATTGTATCCAGTTTTAAATGTGTGCGTGACAGAGGTATAATGTGAAAGAGCTGCTTTCCCAGCTAGACAGAGCTGAGCAGCAACTTAAGCGATACATCAGGTACCATTTTTAATCTGTATACATGTATCTATATATGCATGTCATGAGTCTGAAATAAACATGATTACAAATAAACATTGTGTGATTGGTGTCAAACAACTACGAGGATGTTTGAGATCTACACTATTGTTTTGTATTGCTTTTGTTTCTTCTCTGCTACACATTTGAACAGTAGCCAGTGTACTGCGAGCAAAGCGTCTTCCTAAATGAATTTGTTGATGATTACAGCTGTTGCTACAGGCCTCTACAGTTTCATGCTGAGTTATATTTATTGGTTGTGTTGATCTTCCATTCATGCTTCACTGCTCATTTTAAATAAGCATCTTTCACCATCTCCCTTTTTTTCCCCTCGCTTTTTTAACAGCATACAATTTAAAAAGAGGATTTGAAACATCCACTGGTCTGGTGGACATTTTGGATATAAATAATGAAGGCAGGTCTACAGTAATAGTGCCGTGTTTTATAGTCTGTTAACATGAACTTTAAGTCATTGGATATAGACTCACATAATTAAATGCTCTGTCACTTTTGGAAAATGGAAAAGAAATACACCTGATAATTGACATTTGACCTACCATACAATTTTTCATGCCTGGTTCTGTTGTGAATCACTGCACTACAATGTCAACACCAATTCTTAAGGAGATGCTATGTTAACTTGAATGTGCTTGCATGCCTGAAAGTCTTCCACATTATCAAATGTCTAATAATGGTTAATATTTCTCCAATGGTTAATATTACTAGCTTTTACAATGATCTGTCCTAAATTAATTTAATTGACACTTTTTTTTTCAGTTACACATTTCCATGTGCCATCTTGGTGTTTAATGGAATTATAATAGAAATTCACAAACAGTTTATTTTTGCAATGAATATATAGATTTATTAACAACATGTAGCCTATTAAAGCAGTGTTTTACAAGCTGTTATAATTGCACTTTAAAAAAAAAATGACACTTCTACAGGGTTCTAGTACTTTCCATTTTTATTTCGCACAGAAATGGAAAATTGAGTTTCCATTCTTGCCTTGGTTGACTGCATTCCCCAGACACTTTAAGTATTCATCAATGGTTTAATTTGACTAAATTGAAACACATGGCCTATAAGAAGGGGTACATTAATGTTTCACAACAAATCAAATCCATTCCGTATCACTTTTCTTTTTCTTCTTACATTTGCCTGGGTAACATCTCACAATGGCAACTGATATGAAAAGAATCAGTCCTCTTTTTTTAACTGCTCACAGGTTTGCAAACACAATTGTGGTTGTAACTAAGTGGGGTCTTTTTTGTTGCAGTTGCATGTTGTAGGGTGCTTGGTAATGGAAAGACCTTTCTGTCCTATTCTTTAATTTGTCATGCGGTATCCTATCAGAACCCACTGAGAAACTGTAAAACCGCTCACCCACTGGAAGCATTTGGGTGTCGCTAATGCTCTTCTCGGTCAAATGTTGATGATATTTTGTTTCTCTTGTAGGAAATGCTCGCAAGAAGCTGATGTGCTCCGTTTGCAATAAGAAGTGCTCTTCATCTGGGACCCTGCAGGAGCATCGAAAGGTCAGTTGGATAGGGGCCGCCTCTTGATATGCTCTGTTTGCGCCGAAGTCAAAAGGTCATAGACAGTTACTAAAAAAGATATACGGTTTCCCTTTGATATCTGATTTAAAAGAGAAAAGGGATTGCACACTCGTTCTGGAATGACAGGTTACTCAATGTTTCTTTCTTAAATTGAATTGGTTTGTTTGAGATTTGGCATTCACCTTTCATGCAAAATGTTTGACAGCTTGAAAAAAAATACAAATGTTTTAACTCCTGCTTTTTTAAACTGCTTTTAGTGTGATGTCCAGCTTTGTAACTGAGAAACCTAAAACAAAAACACATCGTTAAAATGTCTGAGAAATGTGTGATGGATGGGACGAAGGCTTCTTGGGTTAGGCATTTGGACTTTTTGGCATTTTGTAATGAACATACTGCCCTGGTTTTTACAGTCTTATTCAGTAGGAAGCCACGGTTGCAATATGTGCAGAACCTATTGCTTGTACTAGTGTTCTCCTGTGAAGAGGGGGCACAGACTGCAGGAGCACATGAATAGTGAGAGAGCAGTCTGGGATAAGAGAACTGTACAAAATAAAGAGTACTCAATTTGAAGTTGAGTGTTTGTGAACTTATTATGCAAGGGAACTTTGCAAGCTTCAAACATGGTGGCAGTGGTACACTTTCACGAACCCTGAAATAATCCTCGCAGACGTTTGTGGAAAGGGAAGGACTGAAGTTAACCATGAGTACATCAATACATTGCCATCCTAGATATTGTGTACAGTAAGAAGAGGAAAATCTGTTAATGCATTGTTAATAAGATGGAACACACACTCATACCCCCAGGAAAAGTAGACTTTGATGATAATTACACTATGTAACACAATTTTTGTTCCTGGGTAGTAAGTGTTATTTCCTAATTGCTTATGCCTCAAAAGTATAGAAAATGGCTATTATTCCCCACAAACTTTGCTTTTGTGAATGACTACAAAAGATTTAGAAGTGAATAGTTTTTTGAGATTTACGATTATACTGTATTTACAGTATAATCGTAAATCTCGAAAAACTACTCTCTTCTAAATCTTTTGTAGTCATTTTTGTATTACTTTAGTATAAATACATGTTAATTTGGATTCATATGTTGTTTTTTTCTGACTTTATGTGAACGAAAAGACACACATTTGCCTGTTTTCCCATTGGAAATAGTGATATTTCGAAATATCACTGTCCTGGTCACAAAAGCAAAGTTTGTGGGGAATAATAGCCATTTTCTATACTTTTGAGGCATAAGCAATTAGGAAATAACACTTACTACCCAGGAACAAAAAAAATAAAAATAAAATTTGTTACACAGTGTTATTTATCGCTAGCGTGGAGGAGATGGAATAGCTTGACGTGAATGGGGCATAAGGATGATGTGTTGAAAGTGAAATTATTGTACTACTTGATTGGAGAAAACACTGAATTTTACAAGTAAATTACAAGTAATTGCTGCACTAGATAATTACTGTGACCTGAAGAAAAATGAGACAGTAGAGAGATACAATTTCTTTACATGCAACCAAGGCCCGGATGAAAGTTTTGACAAATATGTCACAGAACTAAGGACAATGGCAGCCACCTGTAATTTTGAAAATATTACAGACTCCGTCATAAGAGACAGGATTGTTTGTGGAACCCGAGACTCACACTTAAGAGAACACCCACTAAGTGAAATTGATCGAAGTATAGACAAGTGCCTACAGAATTATCAAAAGAAAACAAAAACAGTTGAAGAGCATAGGTCTATACAGATACATGCAGTAACACAAAGAGAAATACAGAGACAAAAAAGACTAATACCAAATGGTGCTAATTTAATACAATGCAACTATGTGGAAGGAGACATGAGCGGAAAAAAGAAAAATGCTCAGCATATGCAAGGGGTGTGGCAAATTGAACCAATTTATTACCAAATGTAGAAGCAGCAGCAACAGTAGAAAGCAAAAAGTGTCAGCATTGGAGAACTGATTCAGACAGTGGAGAGGATTTATTCTATGAGCCAGCTTAGAGCCAGAATCAGAGAGCATCAGTGCAGTACAGGAGTCAACACTACAGCCTCATGCAGCACTGTTTGCAACGATGTTACTAAAAAAACAACCAGTCAGATTTTAGCTTGATTGTGGTGCTAGTTGCAATGTAATTCCAGAGAACGTCCTAACAAAAGATGTCCACCTAGAAAACTGCAAACAAGTGATAGTAATGTATAATAAAAGCACAGTGAATCCTATTGGAAAATGCAAACTTAAGTTAAGAAATCCATGCAACAAAAAGGCATATAGGCTGGAATTCATTGTTGTCAACAATAATGTGCACAGACCATTACTAGGTAGTAAAGCCATACATGCGATGGAGTTAATAAAAGTACAGCACCAGAACATTCTGGCAATTGATAAGTCCATCTGCAGCAGAGACATGGAGCATGGAATCAATCCGACAGGAGTATGCAGATATATTTCAAGGTGAAGGATGCATAAAGGGAAAACTCAAGCTGGAAGTAGATGACATTGTAGAGCTTGTGAAGCAACAGAAGAGAAGAAAATCATAACTCCAGTTGATAAAAGCACAGATTAGTTCACGTGCAGATGTACCGAGATTCCAATTGAATGATTGATTAGCAATCGAGTCTAGGTACAGCTGCATAAAAGATGCAGTGTTTCACTCGCTCGGGGTTGGGTGTTCGGTGGTGGAGAACAGGAGTAGAGAGAGGAGAGAGAGTAGAGAGAGTAAGCTGCCCAGAGCTATGCTGTCCTC